>NC_052113.1:3087567-3095546 GCF_012273895.1 Zerene cesonia | reverse complement strand
AAAGACTTCAAAGTAATAAGACCAAATATGTGTGATGGAAAAGTAATCACTGAACTATTTTATGAAGATGAAAGAATAAACAGGAAAAAGCTTTTTGAAAAGGCATTGTTTCATGCAAAACATGGCAAAGTATTGTATATACTCCAAGACGAATTGAATGAATTGCCTGAATTATCTCAAGATTTATGTTCAATTGATAGGCATTACATAAAAATGATTAGTTTTCTGTATGTATCAAAAACAAAACCTCTCATTGAAAGTCTTGCATTATTAGCAGAATGGGAACATGTCCCATCTACTATAATACTGGAGAGCATAAATAATTTTGCAAATAAAAATAACATACAAAATGCTTGTGGTATTGTTGCTTTGCTTATTCATTCAGCTAGGAGTTGTTCAGTGGCCACTGGATCTTGTTGTAATTTGTATTTATCCATTACTAAAGATGTTGCACATAATGAATATTACAATTTGATCAAAGAATTGTATGTAACTACATTTTGAATATTTGAACTACATTTTGATCATAAAATAAAAAATGTTGAAAACAAAATTTATGTCTTATTTTACATAAAACCATCTTAATATGTAAAGTTTTTGTTTAATTATCATTATAATATCGTACTTTCATGTTTTTCATTCCAAAAAAAAATTAATTCCTACATAATATTTTATCCATAAAATAAAAGTCCATTGATTCACTCATTACACCATATAATAATATTTACAAATTTCATTGATAAAAGGGAATGAAAACATATTGGGAAAAATCATGTATGCTTTGCAGAAATCACCGGAACTTCAGAACTATATAAAGTAAAAAGAAAACAAAAATTGAGAACAAGAACAAGTAAATGATGTAATAGTTATGATTTCCTTTACCAAGCTTTAAAACTCTCCCCATAGTTTTTCCCAGAAAACCAGAACTTCGGTCTACATCGTCATCTAGGCCACGTAATATTTTATCCTGGTATCGAACTTCATTACCAATCTCGATTGACATATGTTTAAGAGTTGTTATTTTTCCACTTAGCTCCTCAGCCATTCGTTCGTTTTCATGTTCCAGAACATCCTCTGTAGGAGCTCGAGGAATTGGTTGGTATGCATAAGTTTCTCGAGCTCTTCGCATATTGCTGTTACGACCCGCCGTTTTGAAAAAATTAATTTAAACTTAAATAATATTGAATTTGTTGCAAATGAGCTGAAAGGTTTTCCGCATTCACTTCACAGAAAATGAACAATATATTAGTTAATGTAGAGCATTAAATCAGTTAGCATGTAATTTCAGACCAGATAAATCAACAATGAATAGGTATTTATATTATTTCTTTTAGATTCATAGTTTTTAATTTCATTACTTTCACGTCGTCAACAATATTGACGTGTGTCACATCAAATGTCAATTGTCATTTGTCATGCAATTTTTAAACTTTTTGAGACAGACTTCATAAACTCATGTTTATGTAGTCTGCCATTTATCAAAAAATGGAATTGAATTTATCAAGGGCAATGATTTTGTGATTCAAGTAAGCGAATACAAGCGGCCTCGCCTGCGGGTTTTTCCCGCACATGATTTTAAATTCATGCTTTGCTTACAGATTGCACACAGGCAAAAACTGCACCTAATTTAGGTCTTCTTAAATCGTACTATGACGACACACAGTTTTAATCATATATTGTTCTTATATTATAAAATAATGAAAGTGTGTTTGTTACCCGTTCTTTCATGTTGTAACGGAGATGTTTTAATCTGTTCGTAGAACAGTTGTTCTACAACATTTATGAATTCCAATAACTGGCACTATATTAAAATGTGACATATGTATTACAATTCACAATTTTCTTTGAACTCGTGAGCAAAGCAACTGGCAACGGCTTAAGTTAAAAGAAGTATACATAAGTTTTGGATATAAATATAAATATAAGTTTTGGATTTGATCTATGCACTTGAAGAATATTTGAAAATAAAAGAAGCAAAGTTTTATTTGAATTTTATATTATCAAAGAATTATTTTATTGCTACTTGTTATAAGAGTTTTGGTTACAGCTAGAAAATAGGGTAAATAATAATATACAGATGTGTTTCTGTACAATTAAGTTATGCACTTTTTTGTTATGTCGAAAACCTTTTTAACCCGACAAAAAGAATGACCAATACGATGGATAATTTGTTTCTGACCAAAATTTCATGTTTTTAAGAATAATAGAAATTTAAAATCAAAATACTGTAAAACTTAATATTAATAAAAATAAAACTATTATACATTCATGATTTACTAAAATATAATCATAACGAAACATATTCTACAACAATCGTACATTTTGGAGTTTGGGGAATGTATTGCAACATATCATGTCTGATCATTTGCTACATTTTTTAAACAATTTCATGAATTTAGAAATAAATTAATGTTGTAATAGAAAAAGATGTTTAAACAGATTTTAAACGCGATTTCTCCATTATATTATTTAACCACTAACACTAACACTTTACGGCGTGGGTGCTTATTGTGAAATTGAGATGTTAGATATTATCTTGATTGGGGTACAAAAATTACCATTTGTGAACGTTTAAAATCCGTTATAAAGTACTCAAATTTATAATAGGAGCGCGTAAAATTGAACATAAGAAAATATTATTCAGGAAATGTTAATATAATAATGTAAAATAATTTCTAATTTACAAGTTATAAATGAATCGTTTTTTCCTTATTCCTTAAAGTCCTCTTTCTATATTACAATATAATTTTAGATGAAAATTAACTAAATTATTGTTATATTGATTTATTGTGTGTTGAATAAATACTATGGTATTACAGTATAAGTAATTACAGATTCGCTTTATTTTCACTCCATTTGTCATTTTGATTTAATTAAGACGTCGGCCTCTGCAAATATCACATAATAAAATGAATTAGGATTTTTATATTAACAAAACACTATCACCTTTTATGCTGTTTTTGCTATGAAATTCGTCAATTTGGAGTACTAGAAAATCTATAACAAAATTTAGTTTAAACGGATTATGCACCCATGTGCACCTAACGGATTATGCATTTTGGAAGAGGTTCGAGAATAGATCGAGAATCTTTGATTGTCTCGTTTCATTTAATCAAAATGCGTGTTTTTAAATAATCAATGAATACAGAATACCCCAAACATATTACGAATATAATAGTTTATAATACACAGTATACACAATTATATACCCTATGTACAGTCACACACGAATATAAGAATAGAACTAACCGAATAATCAGTCAATCAGTAAAATATAACACAGACAGACTGAACATCAGACGTCTTAAGTCTTAATAGGACAGAATATTAACAACTAGCGTTATAAATTTATTATTTACACAGTATTCTATAGTTATCTTTCCGTAAGTTTTTTTTGGATTATAGACAAATATTATCTATTATTAGCTGTGAGACTTTAAATAATAATATGTCGACATGAGACATCTAATTAACACATAGGTAAATGTTCAGATTAAAAGCTTTGCTGTTTTAAAATTGTGTGTTATTAAAAAATAACAATAACAACCAATAAATGACAAAATACTGCTAATGTTGCACATATATGGTTAAAAAGGTATGATAAAAAAACACAATTTATTACCTAATAATTAATTAAGCTATTGAGGCCAGCTCTAAATATTAATTGTTGATTTTTACTCTAACACTCAAATGCTTCGACTATTTTCAGTATGCAAAATTATTAAATATATCATACGTCACATTTAATAAATTTATTTCATGTAATACCTATCGTAAACAAACAAATTGCACTGAAAATTTTACATTAAACAGCTTTAGCTTGTCTTTTTCCAACTTAACATATGCAAATTAAGATACGAGGAGATTCCGTACCCGTTTTTACTCTCCACAATCACAAATGACCCTTCAACATCTTCACAGCAGCAGATACACCGTAAATATATAGCACCTAGAAAATTCTACTTCTTCTTCCTCGCCTTTCTTTTCCTATTATTATTCCTAGTTCCGAGTTTTCGTCATATATGCACCGGGACGTGCAGTAATAAGGCATCTCTGCGCGGGAATTCTAATGAACACAATTCGCACTTCAACGGTTCCTCGTCGTGTGCGTGGTGCGGGGAGTGCGCGGGGGAGGGCGGCGACGAGGGAGAGGGCGGGGAGGCGGGCGCGGGCGTCGGGGGCGACGGCAGCGGCGAGGGGGAGGGGGACAGCGAGCGCGGCGCGATGGCGCGCAGGTCGTCCGCCGGGTGCCGCGGCGGCCGCCGGGACCGCACCTGCGGTGAACGTGATTGGTTAAATACAGAGCGATGTCATGTTAGGTGTATAAAATAATGAGCGTATTTTCAATGATAATGAACACCCACCTGCTTAGTGCGCGCGCGGCTCTCCTCCGACGTGTGTATCATGCGCGGGCGGCGCGGCGGCGGGGGCGCGGCGCGGCGGCGGCGGCGCGCGGGCGGCGCGGGGGAGCGCGGCGAGGGCGGCGACCGTGACCGCGACCGCGCCGGCGACCGTGACCCGCCCCACTCCCCTCCGGGGGACATCGCTGGCTCGTTCTTTATTTTCCGCCGCCGTTTGTACTTTCTTGGCCCAGACTGTACACCGATACATTGAATATTATGTTTGTTTCTTAAATTTAGAAATACACATATACTATACTTTTATTTTAAGGTTACACAAATAGATCAAGAGAAAATGTGTTGAATATAAGTTCGCAATAATAAAAAAAATTAATAACACAAATTTTTTTTTAGAATTTATGATTTTTTTCTTTCAAAAATTATTTTACTTCAATTCTATAATGAGAACATATTCCTACATATTTCCCAATTGACTAGATTTGATGAATGACGATATTTGTCGTTTGCGACATTTTAGAATGAGATGGTTTTTAAACTCAAAAAGATGAATGAAAACCTAAAAAATTATTATGAAATAACAAAAATATAGGTACTGTAATCTATAATTACTATTAGCTTATAGTTTTGAAACAATGTGAATTTAAGAGATACTTCTACATATAACTTAAAATAGCATTTACCTGAGGCTGTCTTTTCAAGGCGGTGTTTTCATCACAGTGCTGTATAAGGTGCTGCACTAGCTCCGCGCTTGTCAGCATGGGTCTTCCACACACAGCGCAGGAGTATTGATAACCACCTAATAAAATTAATAATAATTCATATTTTGTGTTCGTAAGAAGTATATCAAATATGAAAAAAAAACCAAAACAAAAGATAATTAAAATTAATTTAATTATGAAACAATGAATTATGTGAATATTATTTTCCAAATTTGATACGTTGAAACAAGTTTAGTGCGCAGTAAAATAAGTGTATAATATATAATAGCATGAACAATCACCGTTAGCGCGGCGGTCGGGCGCCGAGTGGTGCGAGCGCACGTGCTCGCGCAGCACCACGCGCTGGTTGAAGGCGCGCGGGCACACCGCGCACGCGTACGGCTTCTCACCTGCACGTTACATTATTATATTTTTTTATATTTTATATTAGACTATTTGTACTCATTATCACTTCAATAGAAAAAACAAAGTTTTAAGGTTTTAAATTTTTAAAACAACGCAAAGGAATTTTTAATAGATAAAGTGATTCAAGAAGTTTGTTATGTATGATAACATCTATTAAACTATTCCAAATATAACGCGCGCGAAGCCGCGAGCTTAAAGATAGTTCGTTTATATTTCAGTTCCGGTCCGCCCCGGCTTCGCTTAAAAAAGTGCTTAAAATATATCAAACGATTTATATCGGAAATCACCCTTTAAGATTATTCATAACGACATACAAAAGTTGAATCGTGTAAGATCTCATCGGTAGATATTTATAATCATATGCGTTAGGCGTACCGGTGTGTATCCGCTCGTGCTTGCGCAGCGTGCCGCCGTCCGCGAACGCCTTCCAGCAGAAGCGGCACGCGTACGGCCGCTCGCCCGTGTGGATGCGGATGTGGATCTGCTGCGAGCTGCGCGACCCGAACACTTTGCCTGCGA
Source organism: Zerene cesonia (assembly GCF_012273895.1). Lineage (NCBI taxonomy): Eukaryota > Metazoa > Arthropoda > Insecta > Lepidoptera > Pieridae > Zerene > Zerene cesonia. The sequence continues at coordinate 3,089,542 of NC_052113.1, read as the reverse complement.
CACGATACGTATCATACTAATTATAATACAATTATAACATTTATATATTATATTTTAAGCGAAATGAACAAATTAACTTTTCTATTTATGTTTACGAATTGTGACCAATATATTACTTACCACACTCTCTGCATGGGAATTGTCTGGAATTCAGAGAAGATGTAGTTGTGTTACGGCCTTTGGACATTCTTTTTAATCTGAAATAAAACGAAATTAACTTTTACACACAATTATAGAAAACAAGAGCTACATAGATTGATATGAGTCTTGAACGGCATCTCCGTAATAAAAGTATAGTAGAATGCCTGATATTTGAGAAAGGCAATCAACTATTCGCATAAAGCAAATCATCGCGCATATAAATTGTATTGGTATGACAAGGTTGAGAGTTCAACTTATACTTTGCATATTGTTTTTTGACCTATTTATGTATGTGTGTTACCTTGGCGCATTGGGTCGATGTCGTTCAGCATGTCTTTCTGCGTGAGCCAATAATGTTAAAGCATCCGGACAGCTCTCACCGCACACGTCGCACGTGTGCTCCTGCTCCCAGGTGCTGCTGGTGCTGTCGTGCCGCTTGTAGCTGGTGAACAAATGTTTTGAGCATAGTTGGTTTCGTCGATGGATAAAATCGAAAAATTTCATAAAACAATATAATTTTCCAACATTTTAATGGTAAAATTTAAAGACATGGTTTTGAATCGTTCCAAACTTTGCATTTTCATATTACCTATTACATCCGTAGATGTTTGGAAAGTAGATAAGAGAATCATGATTAAATCAGTAAACAATTTTATTGTCTCGAATTTGAACTTAACGCCGAACAGAATAAGGTCCACAATGCAAGAGCACGCGTACCTGTGCGCGGCGGCGACGTGCCGACGCAGCAGGTCGGCGCGCTGGAAGGCCACGCCGCAGTCCTGGCAGAACAGCTCGGGCCCGCGCACCGTGTCGTACACCGTGCGCTCGCGCTCGCTGCCGCTGTGCGCTAGTGGCGACAGGCAGAAGTCCATGTCGTCTCCTGGCGTGTGCAAAAACGTTACATTATATGTTTTGTGATAGTTTTTTTTTTCAGTAGTGGTAATAAATTAAATCTGTGAGTGTTTTTAAAGTAGTAGAGATGTTGCAGAATGTTACAAAATCACTGCAGCAATATTCTTATCTGAATGATATAACTTTGACCAGTGATAGCATAATAATACGGGCATGTGTCCGTAAATCGACGTCAAACGCCTGGAGGAGGGGAGGAGGGGAGCAGTCAAAGCTGAAACCACCCCAGCTCTTCAATGAAGTCAAGCAGCTTGTGAGGGCTGCCGAAAGCTATAATCATATATATACACACCCGAGTTATCATCGTACGGGTCGTGTTTAATGGAGCGCGGTAGGTGCGGCAGGTGCGGGTGGCGCTGCGCCGCGTGCGACGCGAGCGCCTCGCGCGACCAGCACAGCTCGCCGCACTCGCTGCACTCCACGGGGGAGTCGCCGCCGTGCACCTGTCAATTACATATATACACTATTCCAGCATACACTAAACCATTGTGATATCTAAAGCTATGCTAGCTATTTTGCTATACATTATAAACTAAATTAAAGTAAAATTTACGGATGATAAGAAAAATTTAAAAAAAAAAATCCTTAGAATAGCTAAATAGATGACCCACTGATATAAGCTGTCAATACAAGCTAAAACCAAATCCATACATGTAACATCCTGCAATACGTTCATATCTCGGTTATTTGCTTAAATCTTACAAAGCATTTCTTAAAAATGTTCCCTATAGTGAGAAAAATTATATGAAACTGTAAGATTTATAGCTAATTTCATAAAACATTTACGACTAGCAAAGTCAAAAGAGTCATCAATAACTAATATTATGACAATGTTGACATGGTTGTTCATATTCAACTTACCCTAGCATGTGACTGCAGCGCCTTCTCTCTCGCGAAACCGATACCGCAGTGCCGGCATACAAAA
>NC_052113.1:3060087-3087557 GCF_012273895.1 Zerene cesonia | reverse complement strand
CCGGGGAGGGAGGGGAGGGCGGCGAGGGGGGAGGCTTGGGCGGCGTACGCCCGCGCCGCGACCACTGCTGCGTGCGCGCTGACGTCATATGTACGTCTGGCACACCGTTCTAAGGAAACAAATGAGAAATAAGATTCAATATCCAACTAATTTTTTTTTTTGCTATTTTTGCATTAAATTTATTTTTTTATATCAACTGTCTATCCTATTTATTCACATTCTTCAGATAACTTGCGATATGTGTATATAAACTGATAAACAAACGCTTATGACAGATTATGTTATGTATTAGATGATATAGACTATTTCATTCATTCTATAATCAATATCTTAACTTTATTTTAATTGTTTTTAATCACTTAATGCAAGTTGCAATACTAAATGCCTGCCAAAACTAAATGGATATGCCATGCAGATAAGAAAAATATCAGTATATTTATTGTATAAAAAAATAAAATTTCTTTACTTAGATATACCTATTTTTTTTATATAATTACAGTTAAATAGCTAGTATGGTACATTGTTATTATTTGTTTCACAAATTTGAATTGTGAATAAACATCATCATCATCAGCCCATATATGTTCCCACTGCTGGGACACAGGCCTCTATGAGGGTTTAGGGCATAATTCACCATGCTGGCCAAGTGCAGATTGGCAGATGTCACATTTCGTCGAAATTTTGATTCTCAGACATGCCGGTTTCCTTACGATGTTATTCTTCACTGTTTCGAGCAGTGGTAATGTTATCCACATATGCAGATAAATTGAAAAATCAAAATATTTCCTGCGTGCTCTCCTTGTCTAGAACCCCAACTTATCGATATTGAAGTCCGAGGCCCTCACCACTGAGCCACTACTGCTTACAATATAGAGAGCTAGTGAATAAACATTAAGATTAGTAGTAAGCAGTACTAGTGAAATATTCATAATATCTTACTTCTACGGGTTCTGGTTTCTTTTTCCGTCTTCCTCGTTTCTTCCTTGGCTTTAATAGGGAGGCATTGTGTATTTCTTCCTCTGGAATAAAACATCTAATGTAGAATTTTATTCTTGTCTCCTATGTCGTTATAAAAATCATAAACTTCTCAGAAAGTCAATTTCAGTCAAATTAAGTTTGTTATAAGTAAGCTGATTGTGGATTATGTTTGAATTGGTGTAATATTACTACAGGGAAAAGGAAAGACTTACATATGCATCTTCAAATTAATTCATAACGAAGCTAGAGAAACAAGTTAATATAAAAAATAATTACCATTATTATGATATTCTATGGGCTCATTATCTGGTATAAAGGCGTGTACTTTAAGATGGTTCATGAGGTCACATTTGCGCACATATCTTACGCCGCAGAGGTTGCACGCATGTGGCCGATCATTTTGATGCGCAACCATATGGTTCATAAGAGCTGCTTTCTTTCGGAATCGCCGTGAGCAAAAGTCGCAGGGAAATGGTCGCATTGCTGTGTATTCATCCTATAAAAAATTAAATAATGAAGAATAGAAGCTCAACTATACCAATAGGTATTAAATAAAATATCTTTAAGAGAGAAGCTGTGCGAAATTTCAAAACAACCATTTTTTCCTGAATATATATGGGTACATGGTATAGTATACAAGGTCCATGCAACTACCAAAAATATTTATTTTACATTTCATGTCTGTCAATTTATTCCGCCTTATTTCTGGCTTTCTAATGTTACAAGGAATACCTTGAATTTCAATATTCCTATGATTATCATAGTATTAACAATAAAAGTGAAGCTTCAAACAAAAACTACTATAATAATAGTGAACCTTAATTTCCTTAATTATTGAACCTGGAACCCTGTGTGAATTATGAAAAATTAAGCATGAGTATGGTTCATTTCCTCATGTTTATTATTTTTCAAAGCCAAATTGATTAACAGTTTATTTGAATAACAAAGAAAAAAAATTAACAGACATAGGTTGTGAAAAAAAAAATTACCTGATCTGTTGGTAATGGCACATCAAGGTCATTTTCTACTTTCACATTCTGCACTGGTTGCGCGAGATGCTCTAAAGGCACTTCCACTCTGAAACAATTTCAACAGAATTTCGCTAATTAATTCTGCTCTTATTAAGAAATACTAAAAAATGCTAATTTATCAATTTATGAACTGAACAATTATAATACCTAATTAGATAAACTCTCAAGTTGTTTTTGCAACAATTTACAAAAACTAGTAATATATATCTATACCTTTCTTGTTCTCCACTAATCACCCAGTCATCAGTAATAACTTCCTCAGTAACACACTCAACACTAGGATCTGCAGCTAACTCAGCTGATTCGGTGTAATTCACATCTTGGGATAAGAATACAAGATTTTCTGCTGCTATATTGTCTGCATTGGCAATTAATTCTTCTGCCGTCTAAAAAAAAAATTATAATGAGTAAAATTGCATTAAAATTTTTGTCAATAGATTTTTTAGTGAAATTACATTAAATAGAACTAACATTATTATATACATATTGTACCATTAATGTATTTATATATAATTGATACAGTGATGGCTACATGCTTGGTAATTAATAAAATATAAAAATATTATCAACAAACCATATTTGAATAAGGCACACATTGCACATTTTCTAATCCACATATAACTTCTTCAGTCACCTCTATATTTGGCTAAAAAAATTGAATTTTTTATTTAACATGTTAAAATTCGATAGAGTTGTTATAAATACTCAATTAAGATATAAACTCACTTTTATATCAGCCTCCTCCCAACGGAGGTGGAATTGTTCTCCTTCCATTATAATATTGTTTATATTTCAGTCTGATTCATTTTAATTTTATATTTTCTCGCTCCATAATGGGGTATTAGGATTATCATATATTATATTGGTAGAAGTTTAAGTGAATCCAGTCTTAGTAAATAATCAGATGTCATATTAACAATAATTAATGATTAGAATCATTAATTTAAGGATTCTTTTTTCTTTAAATGATATAAGAAATAACTAAAACAGAGAGAACAAAATGTTTGAGGTTATTTTTATTTGTTTACATACTACATGTATCACTTTTTTTTTACCAATTTATATTACCAATTATGAAGTTAATTACATTTATTTGGAGTGATAAATTTTGTAACCGCTGCACGTAAAAATAGATATGAGTAGAACATAAAATCTATCCCTGTCAATGATTTCAATAATAGATTTAGATGTGAGATCAAAACATCAACATAACCTTAGCAAGGCTTTAAATATTTAGACTACATTATAGATTAAATGAAAGAAATTTCTTTTAAAATTATATTTGCTCAATAATCATCAACGCACAGCGATATCATTTGAAATGGCGCAACAAAAATGGTGCCTATAATTGAAAGTGCATAGGTTATAATTGTCAAAGAAAAGGTTAAGACAAGTATACACAAAGTAAAAAATTACATTCACTCGACTTTTTTGATGAAAATATGCAAAATAATTTGGGATTCTCTTTACAATACCTGATTTTTGGTTGCAATATATTCATACATCTATAGTTTTACATGACGCAATCACAAAACTTGATAACCGAGTACCTACGGAACAAAACAAAAAGATAACCAAAAATGAAGTAAGGTTATTTTCCTCGACAAACTCTTGTGTAGAGATTAAAAAACCAGTGTAAAGAATTCACTATTTTCGTAATAAAAGGGCAAATTTATGAAACATTTGGTTATTACAGCAAATGGCTATCTTGAAACTCGTCAACTCGTCTTTACTATTCTCGGGTTTTAGTTACCACAGATTAAAAATATGTATTTAATTTCGCGAATCGGTACGAAAAAAAAGAGGCTTTCGTATAATGATTTATTAATTTTCTAATAATTATTTGTTGCACGTTTTGACAATTTAATTTAAATAATTTCTAATTCAATGCACTTTTAAAATATATAACAATATTGGTTACACTTTTTACAATCTGAAGTCGAAATAAAAGCCGCGACAGTTTTACAAGGAATGTATGTACTAAAATTGACAGATCCTCCATATTGTCTAAAGAAGTATGGAGGGAGCACTCCATATTAGAAGCCCTCCTACTACTAGGCTCTGTGTTTTGAACTCTATAGAAAGACCATAGGCTCTGATAAAAGGATGGATTGCATTGAAACACTTAAAGCAACTAGACGATGCAGATTTCACACACAATTATTACCAATTCGACTATATATGATAAATATTTATCAGAAAACCTTTATAATTTGTATAATTGAGTAATATAACAATCGTCGATACTCTCATGTAACACAAATATACATCCATACTTAACACGAGCAGTAATGGTGTATTTTTAGGCTGTTGCATTGCTTCTATCGCGGGCCTTGAGCTTGGAGACCGAAACGAGAAAAAACACCTAATACCCCCCACTCCGCTTGGCACAGCGGTGATATATAGGTGTATAGTCTATGGTATAATCTATGGATGTCAAGTGTCATTTAACATTTTCAACACGTAAACAAGCAATCTTTGTGTAAATATTGAACGGATATTTAATAATTAAGTTTTGTTTCATTTATTCGTAAAATGGCACAAGAATTAAGAGAATTGTGTCAATTATTATTCCAGGATTCTTCCACAGGTAAACCTGCGTAATTAATTTATTCATAAATTCTATTTATTGAAACTGTACAATACAACATAATTATGTTTGCTTTTAGAAAATACTGAATATTTCTCGGATATAACCGATTATATTAAGAAGATTGGTTCGCAAAATTGGGAACAAATTGCAAAAGAACCTGAGCGTTTAACTGATGAAATGAAACATTTAACTGAACAAACGCAAGATTTGGCTTTTACAAATTACAAAACATTTGTCGAAACGGCTGAGATATCGCGAACAATAATGAAAGATCTTGGTAAATCAAAAGATTCTTTAGCAGTATTTTTAGAAACAACACCAACATTTGTGACAGAATGTGAAAAATTCTCACAAGCTGCTTCAGATATAGTTGAAGACAAAAAGTAAGCCTTAAAACTTCTTTAACATGTGTTCTCTTATGTATGTAAAACATAATGAATAATACTTAAACTAACTTTTTCTAGGCAATACAGTAACATCAGAAATCAAAGTGACAAGTTGCTTGAACTCTTAGAATTGCCATCTTTAATGAGGGAAGCTTTAAATTCTGAGGACTATGAAAGTGCACTTGATATATTCACATTTGTACGGAATTTATCAAAGAGATATTCTAATATACCAATAGTTCAGGTGATACTGAATAATATATTTTATTAACATAAGTTTTCTTACATCTAAATTTTGCAGTTAGTAGGTATTAATAATGGTTCAAAATCCCAGAGATACATAAGCACAGCTGGAAATAGATATTGAAATCAGTTCCTACTAAAATATTATGATAATAACTAGTATTTTATGATTTTCAATGAGAATAGGTGTAATGTTAAATAGTAGATAAATTTGAACGACAGCTGTTCTTGAAGTGTTATTTAAACCCTTTTATAACAATAAAACCCAGTGTTTATGATTATTTAATATCAGTGTATATATATGTATATATATATTTTTTTTTTGTTTTAGAATACTACTAGGGAAATAATGACTTTATGGTATGAAACTTTGTATCATCTTTTTAATCAGTTACATTATGATTTACCACTACCCCAATGTTTGCAAGTAAGTATTTTTTTGCATTTTTAATGTCAATTTTGTAGTTAAAAAAAATTCAATATCTCATGTTCAATAATATACACTATATTAAATTCAGATATTGGGTTACTTGCGGCGGGCCAATATTGTATTTAAATCCACTGAAGAGGATCAAAATTATACAAATGGGAATAAAAATGCCACTTCGGATGGCTTGCACTTACATTTCCTGAAGGCTAGGAATGCGTGGTTTACAAAAGCTCTTGAGGATGCTAAAAGTACAGAATGTATGTTGAATTGTAATAAAATGGTATTATTATTTTATGAAAATATTTAGTCTTGAGAAAAATTATTCATCATGTCACCACTTTCACTATATACTTAGTAAACAATCAACAAAAGTTGTTTATGTGATATTTTAATAAAAAGAAAAAACGAAAGTACCTAACATAAATATAATTGTACAAAATTATGTGTATTATGTATGTAGATTGAATGTTACTTTTTTTAGCCCCAGATAAGTTGTTAAGGAGGATTGTTGAATTGCACAGAATTCATTTGTTCAATGTTCTAACTCAACACAAATCAATATTTTTATCAGACTCCCAAGAGTCTAAAGTGAGAGATGATGAATTGAGTGGAACTAGTGCGTTGTCTTGCTGGTTAAAGCAAAAGGTAAGGAAAAATATGTTGTGCCCGGCGACTTCGCCTCGAACATGCGTAGATTCAAATTCTAATAAAATTCTTCAAAAAAAAAAAAGAAATAATAATAATATAAACATAATATTGGTGTTTATCTAAATATGAAATTCATTAAATTCAACCATTTTTTTCTTATAGGTTGAAGATTTAGCAAATACTTTAAATCAAAACTTATATAAAGAAGATGAGACAAGCTTTGAGTCATTATTAAACCAGTGTATGTATTTGTGCTTGTCATTTGGAAGAGTGGGAGCCGATTTGAGATGTGTGCTTACTCCTTTATTCAGGAATAATGTTTTGATGCAATTTAATGCTAGTATAGAGAAGGCTGATAACAATTTTGAACTGTATATGAAAACATACAAAGTTGCTAGTATAAAAAATGTACCAAGACCAATAAATGAGAACCTGGCATCTGGCCCTCCAGAAATTTTACTAGATTATTATCCTTTAGCGGAATATTGTAATGGCTTGTTAAATGTTCTTAATTCTATGAGAGTAACTGCCCCTCTGAATCTAGTAAAAGATGTTTATAATGGTTTTCGTAGATCCTTTGATAAAGCTGTTCAGGTTTTAATTTCATTCTATCATAGAGAACAACAAGCTTTTACGGATATTGAGAGGCAAAATTACAGTTCGTTTTGTGTTTGCTTCACTGAAGATTTAGTGCCATATATATCAAAATGTTTGTCAGTTTCCTTCCCTCCATCCCAAATAGCAGAAACACTAGGTGTTACTCTTACTGTTCTTCAAGAAAGTAAGATCCTGTACATAGATCAAGCTAAATTATGTCAACCTTTAAATAATATCACTGGCCTTTCTATCTAATTTGTGACAAGTATATGTATAATATTAGGTACTGTAATATATTTATTATTTGGATTAGGAAATAAAAATGTTATCAACAAAAAAATTGTTTTATTATTCTTACGAAATAAAATTGTATCTTAAATAAAGTTTAAGGCACAGCCTTTTATATATATATTTTCCAGTAATTGTCTTACAGTGGTATCTCGGAATGAAATGAATATTTTTGATTTTTTTATGTAAATCTGATTTTCTTAATTCTAGATTTTCCTTCTTCATTTCTTGAAACTTCGTAATAATGTGTGACTTTATCAATATTTCCTAGAGATTCGATGAACTCCCTGTCGTGGGTGATGATGATAAACATAAAGTTCTTCTGGGTCATTCTCTCTTGAACTATTTCTCCAAGAGCTGAACACAAACTTTGAATGTTCTCTTGGTCTAAATTCGTTGTCGGCTCGTCCAGCGCGAGGATACCGAATCTGAAATATTGTTTACAAATTGTTATATATATACTTACCGCCTCCTTGGCAGTGTGGTTAACGTGTGATCATAAAACCGAGAGGTCCTGGGTTCGATTCCCGGTGGGGACTCACAGAAAAAAGTCTCGGTCTGGCAAGACACAGAAGATGCCAGGACACCTGCTTGTTCACAAAGAAAATCGATCAGTGATAGTTGAAAAATTCAGAAGGTCATTACAATTTCAACAAAAAGTTGTATGTGTTCACATAAAAAGTAAACTTTGAAGGGTTGGAGAATATTTTTTACAGTTTTTGAAGAGGTCATGGCTATGTTGTTTTTTATTATTGATTATTTTCCTTCAGCTCGCTATTCATACAATAAGTCAATTTAAATAAAGGTTGAAACTAACTTGGAACTAAATGTTTCGGCTAAAGCCAGGCGTATGATGAGACAGGCTAGCACCTTCTGTCCTGCACTGCAGCGTCCACGCATGTCTATTTCCACACCATTTTTACATTGGACCACCCTTAAAAGTAGATTATATAATAATTATAATAATTTTCCCTTTCTTTAGTTGCTAAGAATATTTAACATTTCATTATTAGACATATAATAAAATAAAATTGGGTAGTAAAATTGCTCAGGTATAAGAAAAAAAAAAATTACAAAAAAAAAACTTTACAATACAAACCTATAATCGTACTTCCGACGATCCGAGTCGGCATTCATAGTACCCTCTGTTTTAATTTCTATGTAGTCAATGTCATTTCCCCGGTATATTTTTCTCCACATTTCACTGTAACAGGAAAATTTAAAACATATTATCTAGCTATTTGGCTGTAATTATTTTCTGTCTGTGTGAGAGAATTTCAGCGATCCATATGACCCAGGGTGATAACTGATAGATGAAAAAAAAATTAGCCACCCATCAAATTTTTGACTGGCGAACCGTTGCGTAACCTCGGTTTTTTTTTTGTTGTTGTTATAGCAGTAACAGAAATACGTCATCTTTGGAACAACTCTTTTTCAGTTCTTAACTTGTACGGTTCATGACGACCGACATTGAGGTCTCAGTGACCATGTCCCTATTTACCCGTCGGTTACGGAGGATTTAAAAAGGCTCGTTCCTGCTATCGCTCACCGTATGATAAGGTTGATGTTCTCCATCTTGTCGCGGTGGAACTGCAGCAGGCAGCGGTCGAGCGCGGCGAGCAGGTCGCGCGCGTCGCGGTCCACGGCGCGCGTCACGTGCAGCGAGCACGCGCGCTCGCGGTGCCGCGCCTCCACGCCCGCGCTCGCGCTGCGCTTCAGCTCCGACCGGTACTGCTTCAGGCTCTCCTGTTGTACGCAATACATACGCATAACAAAACAATAATTTGACGGTAATGTCGAGACGCAAGTACGTTCGTACAATAAGAAAAATTTCATATCACTGCTAAAAAGAAAATAAGCCAATTCAGCATAAGCTGATATATAATACATACTAATGTACCTGTATTATAGGTTTTAAATTACAAGAACTTTTAAGGCATTATAATTTGTTAAATTTAATTGATATTGATTTTTTTCTGATAAATGGCCTGGAATAGAGCACAAGATGACAAAGCTTTTTTATCCTAATTTAATAACTAAGTAAACTTTCTTAATGCCAAGATATATAACTGGTTGCGCATGCGCCAATTTATATTTATAAATGATGTATAGCTAAAGTACACAAGTAATCACCTTTTGTGATCGTATATATAAAAAAATATAACTTTTTTAATATAGTAAGTAGTAGTTGTAATAGTAGTACGTAAGTGGTTAATTATGTATACCGTACCGCATTTGTCAAAAAAAAAAAGTTATTTCTATAATTGCCGTATTTACCTTCATCTCGCCCAACATTCCCTCAGTCTGTGCTTTCTCTCTAAATATCTTAGTCTGTTTGGAAATCAGTTCTTCCTTCTGAGACAACATCTCTGTATTAACTCCGCTCAGTTTCTCGTTGATATCTGCCAAATCTTTCTCGCAAGTCTCGATTTCAGTTTGGGCTTTACGTAATTTTAAGTTGTCGTCCAAGTTTCGTTTGTATATCTGCAAAAAACGAAATTGAAAATCCTATCTTAAAAAATAGTTATATAACTTATACGAGCTAAAGAAACCGAGTAGATTTGGCAAATTATTCAGTAGTTGAAAGATAGAAATAGTGCAGGACAAGAGTTCTGAAGGCAGAAACTTCATAAATGACTAATGCCTGAAGGAAATAAATTAGTACGTAAGACTTAAGTTACATTTATTTTGAACTTCAAAATTACTGATTCCATAATATTATTATGATAACATATATATCGATCATACCTCTTGCTTAGCTAGCTCATCCCTCAAGCTATCTATCTTCTTTGTGAGAACATCCCGGTCGGCCATAATCTGTTTCTGTTTTTCCATCAATTTCTCATTGGCTTCTTTAATTTTATCCATTTCCTTCTGGATGTTTCTTTCCTTGTGTTGGCGGATCTCTAAGTCTATGATCTTTACTTTATCAAAGGCATTTACGACTTTCATAATGTAATTATTTTTTATATCTATTTCGTTCCTGTAAGATTTATTAACATTAAAACAATATAAATAATTCGCATACAATATCATTGAAATAATAAATAATTCTTATTTAAAATACTCAAATTCATACAAATAGTAATCAAACAAATGTTAAGTAAATAATAAAAAGAATAATTCTATTTCACAAAGAAGGTCACCGTCGTCATTGAGAAAGAAAATTTTGTAGTCTATAATTTAAAATGGAACCTATCAAACACGTAAAGAACCATAACAATCGATGAAAAACTCGAGTAACATAACAATGAAATATACATTCCTGCGTTTTTGAGACAGTCGCTTAAAAATATAAATAAAACCCCAACCTATTCTTTTTAACAACCTCGCTTTTAGCATTTTGTTTCTCTTTCAGATCGGCTTCGAGAGGCGCGATACCATCTTGAAGTTCTTTTAACTCAACTAAATATTTCTCTTTGTTTGCTTCCATTTGCTTTAGGTTCTCTTGCAGGTTGACTAGATCTTGAACCTAAATGTAAGAATAATTATAATATATCTAACAATTAAAAACAATTTTACTTTTATCGTAAACCATAATAAGCAAAATATACATTTTAAAGCATATGATGTTGTGAAGCAATTTTATACAATATTTAAGTATTGTATAAAATTGCTTCACTAGTAGAAGCTAAGACAACTCGACTTTAATAAAAATAAATTTTTTAAAACATGTCACTAACATTGCCTTGTTATTTAGTTTATTTTCTCATATTTATAAAAGGCAAAAACCTTAATCAAAAAATGAGTATTGAAGCTTAAACAGAAAAATACCTTCTTCTGAATATTAACGACTTCCTCCTTCAGTTTAATCTTCTTCTCAGTTGCGTTATGTAGTTTCTTATTGTGTGCGTTGAGCGCAGTTTGCGCGCTCTTCACTTGCGACCGCAACGCGGAGAGACGTTGCCGCACCGAGCTCTGCTGCGTTGTCGCTTTGTCCAGCGTCATGTCTGTTATGATGTCCGTGCATTGCGCTTTAATTGTTTCTAGCTGTTAATGAAAATATTTTTTAAGAGGCAGAAAAAAAAGTATGTTGTGATAAAGATGTTTTTCACCTATTATGTTCGACGACAATCTACGTTTCTCTTTTTCGAGCTGGAGTGATAGAGTATTTATTATAATTCCGTATAAATTATACTAAGTAATTACATGTTCAAATTTCTTTCATTCGCTTAAGAACCTTAATTCATAAGAACTTGGGGTTCTTATGAATTAAGGTTCTTAAGCGATATGTTATGCATATAAATGCATGTACCTCTATAAAATGAATTCACATTCATTGTGAATATTACCATTTATTTAAACAAGGGTATGAAAAAGACAAATTCTCACATCTTTATTGGCCGTTTTCAAATCATTAGTGAAGCGGTCGAGCAGCGGCATGTCGCCGGCGAGCGAGCGCGCCGTCTGCAAGCGCTTCTCGGGCTCTATCATGGTCATCGAGAGCTCGTCTGTTTCCTCTGTAGCACTTGATAATTCCTGAAATCCGTTGTTTGTTTACACTTCAAACCACACCATTTAACATCTTATATAAGGTACATAAAATTGAGAAGAAACAAAAAAAAAAGGCGACGTGATACCACTAATCAAAGGCCTCTTCCAGGGTACTCGGAAGGCTTAAACGCCTCAAGATGGAAAGGTAGTGAGTTATATCATAAAAAAAAACGTACTGTTCTCCAATTAATATAATTGTTCATCAGAGTTTATAATAATGGAACAATGTGCTTTTAGTATCATCTCATTCTGCATATGCATATTAAACATATTTTTTAGATATAAAATTTGGCTTGAAAATTTAAATCAACTCAAATCACACTAATATAATAAATGTGAAAGTTTGTTTGTTTAGATATTTGTCTGTCAATCACGCTGAAAATACTGAACGGATTTTGATGAAATTTGTTATACAGACAGGGTATGAGCTGACTTGGGTGATAGGATACTTTTTATCTTGATTAAATGCTCCGTTGGGATAAAATAGGAATCTTAATATCCGGGCGGAGCTAGGACGAGCGTCTAGTATAATATATAAAATCAGATATACAACTTAAGACTTGAAAATTTAAATATATTATTTAAGAAATATAGCTTACAGTGTCAATATCACTGAGACGTTTTTCCAACTGTGGAATCTCCTTCTCTTTAAGGCTGATGATTCTCTCATTGAGCGACTTCATACTGAGCAAATCATCTTTCTTTGCTGAGGACTTCTGTAATTCCTCTGTTACTTTCTCAAGCTTGGCCGGCACATTCATGACTTGTGTTGTTAATTGTGTTATGAGATCTGATACCTAAAAATAGATGATCTCATTTATATAAACTCAATATTATAACTATATAATATATTCATTGTAAAAGTTATTTCTTAATACTTCTTTTTTTAAATGTATTAACATAACAAACCTCTGTGTCTGTTTCAAAACCTCGGTTGCACAGTGGACAGCAATTGTTGTCTTTTAGTTGATTTTTATACTTAGCTATTATAAACATTGATGATTGTAGAACATTTTGCTCATCCTGAAATAATCGTATTTTTAAATTGATACTAGATTAATAGATTTTGAACTTATGACTATACTTGGTTTGAATGTTTTTTGATAAGTTTAAAAATATATACAAATGTACCTAAAATTTATACAAAACAATTATCTTTACTAATGAGTTACGCCAACGGAACCCTAATGTAACGCTGAGTCGACGGTTCGCACGGGAACGTATATTACTGTATCTAGCGAATTCCTTAGGCGCGACGTAATTTTAAGTTTTCATATTAAATAGGTTTAGTATTATATTCATTACTTTTTAGCACTTGCATTGTGCAAGACATATTGTAATCATTATAATTAAAGTATCTTTATAAGTAAAATTCGACTTTTTTGGGGCCTCCAGCTGTGTGAAACATAATTAATGCTATAAAACCGAAGTGTTTGTTTGTTTGAAGGCACTAATCTCAGGAACTACTGGTCCGGAGATTAGAAAAATCTTTTAGTGTTAGATAGCCCATCAATTAATTGTGTAAAAATTGCGGCCTTATTTTCACTTCCGATTTTTTTTTTATTGCAACAATTAAAATACCTGAAGTTTTTCAACAGTTGACGTTATTTTAGCTAGTGTAGCGTCGTATGTCTGTGTACCACAAGCTTTATACATTTGGTCCTCTGCTTTAGTGAGTTCCGCTTTACGTTCGTTGAGTTGGTCGCGGGCGTGCTTTCGATCAGCTTCTAGACGAGTTATCTAAAATAGAGATAAATTTTTACACCAATTAACGTGAGACTTTCGGTCTAAGCAGAAATGGAACTTACGGGGATATTTTAATTTTTCTTGATATATACCTCTAAATTCAGTTCTTTGTTTACATGCTCATAAATATAAAACTATATTTTACTATGTATAACTTAAAAATGGATCGAGAATTGTACTTTATGTATATAATGCATGTTAGTTTCAGTTTATTAAAATAGACACATGATACATACTTCCATTTGCTTCTCTTTGATCTTCTGTTTTGCTGAATCCACTTCAGATCTGAGTTCACATTCCAATTTGTTCACAGATACAGCAAAATTACTTTGAATGTCTCCTACTAGTTCAGTCAAAGCCACTCTGAAATAAATTTATAATATAAGTAAAGGCCTATGTTCAGTAAGATTGACACGGAAATATCTGATAACAATATATGTTATGACACAAGGAAACCATTACGCTTTATCCTGGAAAAACCTGGTGGAATTTTCAAATATGTTCTGAAATTTTTAAATATAATAATATCCATCTCTATTTACATACTTATGTTTGTTCTTTAAAACTGTCAATTGCTTCTCCTTTTGCTTAACCAATTCCTCAATCATATCCTTTTCTTTAATTTTTGCTGTTTGTTTTTGTAGCTTTGTTACCTGAAAACAATTTTGATTATAAAATTATAATTACTAGAATAATTATAATTATGTAAGTAATACTTACTTGTTGCTATATTTAAAATATACAAAAATAGCCGTTATTAAACTTTTGTATCTATATTAATATTACAAAAAGGAATTATTTGTATGTAAGTATGCTTGTAATGTTTAATGCAAAAACTCGTGGACCATTTTTTCACCAATAGAAAGCTGCAACTGCACTGTGACATGTACCACGGGCAAACAGCTTGTAATTGGATGTAAGAATAAAATTATTTGTACCTTTTCATTTAACACTTCGAGCTCTTGTTCATTTGTTTCAATTAGTTTTTCATTTTCATTTATTTCCTTTTGACTTTCTTCAGTATTGAGTTCATTTTTGATCCGTTCAAAATCCCTTTAAAATTATTATAATAAATGATGGCAAATTTTCATAAAATTAAGTAGCATTTTAAAAGTTTATGTGAATTTGATATGTTATAATTTTTATTGGAAAAAAATACATTCTCATAGAAAAATGGATTACATACACTTACAAATGTTTCAAAACATTGAAAACAACTATATTATCATCTGGCATGTTTGGTTAAATTGCTTGTAATATGTAACTTAATGTAATATGTAACTTAGTATAGTTAATAAATTGTCATCCAGGATACAAAATATGGTATATGTTTATATTGACCAATCTTTATTACTAGTAGAAAAAGTAAAGACCAAACTTACTCTTCAGCAGTCTTCAATTTTGTCTCGACAGTTTCTAGTCTTTGCTTTGATTTATTCACATCTGTTATTTGTTTCTCTATTTTTGCTATATCCTTCTTATTTGTTTGAATATCACCCTCTTTGTTTGATATTTTTTCTTTTTGTCGCGACTGCATAAACATAGAACTATTAAGCTTGTTTATACATGTTCTTGTCATTTTAAGAATTAGTTATAACATTTTAAAACTATTATGTAAAAACACACCTCCAAATCAATTTAAATTGAGATGAAAAAATATATTCATTTATTTATTTATAATGTTTTATTGCACAAACTTAGATAAAAACAGCAAGAATACAATAAACAGAAAAAAAGGCATTGTTTGTACAAGAGAAATATATTTATTTATTCTTTATTGCACACACTTACGAAACATAAAAAAAAATATACATACACAAATAAAAAAAAAATATATATATATATATATATATATATATATATATATACACAAAAAGTGAAACAAGAAAAATAAAGCAAAGACAAACAATGACTGGTGACGTCAGCAAGGAATACAAAAAGATAGAGAACACACATACACACACTACAGTAGGGAAAAGTAGTGATCTTTTACATTTTAAAAGAATTCAGCGTTTTAGCGCGTCGAATACTCTCAGGTAGAGCATTCCATAGTTGAATAGCTCAGACAGTAAAAGAGTTATTGAAATATACCAATTGTAAGTAATTAACACATAATAACATTTCACAATTTCAGTAATTAGCTATGATAATTCAGATTTTATGTATAGGCCCACACATATTTATATCATATTTTTCCATTACTACTCAAGATTTTAAACTCTATATTCTGGAGGCAATATAATTACCAAAGCATCTCTACACTGGTCCACATGATGCTGGAACTTCTTTTCCTCATCATCAGCCACCCCCTTCTGCTCCTTCAGATTGTCTTGTAGCTCCTTAATCTTTTGAGTAATGGTATTCATGCCTTTATCTGCATCTTCATCTGTCTCCACTTTCTCAATTTCTAGATCTGTTCACAGGTAATTAATAATTCTAAATGATTGTTGGTTTTATTACATTTACATATACTTTTCTTTTATTAATATTAATTGTATAGTTGTAAATATAAAATTAAAATTTTCTAGTTTTGTGTATGATAAGCATTGTATCATATCATAAATCTTTTCAAATAAAATGCTGGAGTTTGAAAGTATAACCATTGTTTATTATATTAAAACAAAAAAATGTATATACCTTAATTTAAAAATCTTATTCACACTTACCAGCAAGTTTACCAGTCTCCACAATTAAAGAATTTCTTTTATCAATTTTCTCTTGATTTTGGCTTTCCAACATAATCAGTTTGTTAAATTTAACTTCATTTGCTGTTTTCTCATTAGCTATTTTCTCCTCTTCTTTATTAAATGAAGAATTCTTTTTGTAGGATTCATCTAGTTCTTTCTGTTTAGTTTTAGCTGTTGCTGCATAGTTCGCTAAATATAATAAAATATCTTTGTTATTAGTATCAGTAATATGTCCAATATTTGAATTGTTCACATGTTTTTATATAGTGTAAGATGTTTTGGATAAATTTGAGCAAATTAGAATAATTAAACTAGTACAACACCTACTGATATTTTCTTGTAATTCAGCTGTTGTTCCTTCAAAAACATTTTGTATGCTTTTCTTCAGTTCTTGCTCTTGGGTCTGGCAATGTTCTAGTCTGAAAACATATGTACATCTGTTAATAGCAATCTTAAAAATCATCTCTCGTAAATACACACAAATGTACATTTGTTAATAGCAATCTTATGGAAATATTATTTATTTTTATTAAAATACTTGATAAATATTATTGGAACATTTTGTTTACGATGTATAATTGTGTATGCTGTTTGAAAGTATAAACTGCAAAAGAAAAAACAAAAGCAGTAAAACATTTGTTATATTTAGTTATAAAGTATGCATTATTTTTAAGAAGCTTTTGTTAAACAATCAATTCTGTATTCTTATACAGTATCTTTTAGTATTTATAATATTTATGAAAAGTTAAAATTTATAAAAGTTTTTAAAGTGGCATTATTATCTATACCTAGTCTTAATCTTCTCCTTTTTTGACTCAAAAGAAACCAAATTCTTCTGTAATACAACAATGGCATTAATTTTTTCAGTAATAGGATTCAGCTCATGGGTCAATTCACTCAATTTCAACTCAGCTTCAGAGATTCTCGACTCAGTGTTGACAACATCTAACTTCTTTTTATCTAATTCTTGCTTCTTGTCTGTTAAGTGAGCGACCTCTTGCTCTAAAAAAATGATGATTATTCTAAACATAATTTTTCAACATATTTAACATCAAATAATTTTTTGCATCATACTTCCACACATAATTTTAAATAAATATGATTAAAATATTATATGATTACATAATTAATGTGCTTACCAAGCAACTTGAGAGTTGTAGCATATTCCTTTCTTATTTTTCTCAGCTTATCTATACAATCACTGTACTTATCAGCATCAAAAATCTCATCAAACCTCTCTTTCACTTTTTTGCCTTCATCTAAAGGCCAGCTTGAATCTTCCTGATGGCAAAATATGACGGAGTTCAATATTGCTTTTGACACACCTAAAAATGTATACAAATAATAAAAAATTAATAGTAAAATAAATACATAACATTATAATAAATTGAATATGCTCTATATTTACTTTTTATTTGAGTATAGGAATCTTACTATCCTATCCTACTAATATTATAAATGCGAAAGTTTGTAAGAATGTGTGTATGTTTGTTGCTCTTTATTTAGTTAAATATATAGCTTGCAAATTTGTCTTATAGCAATTAATAAATAAATAAAAAAATTAGACATCTCTTTATAAGACTGAATAAGTAAGTAATCATTGTTAACTTACCTAGTTCTTCATGCATAACAATGTCCAAGTCAGCACATCTTGAAGATATATCTTTTGCCTTTCCATTTTCATCTATGACTGAAAGGAAAGAATCCAAAGTCTGGAACTTGGTTTTCTTCTTTTGTAATGCTGTTACTCTCATTGATCTTGATACCTCCAGTTGCTTATCTTTAGCATTGACTATCTTAAAAAAAAACTAATTTTAAGTATTTCACATTATGTATATCACCCTTATTTTATAGTTTCAAAGTTGATATTCATCATACATTTTCAGTACATTAGATACACAGCTTGTCCTAATATTACATTATCAGCACTTGGTGGCTTAAAGGCAAATTGCTAGTAATAAAGAAACTTACGATCTTGGGCCATTCTCATTATAACCGAAAAATTATTTTTTATTATTTTTGTAACTTTCAATAAATTAAAAAATTGTAACAATTTTTGAACAGTTTTTTTTTATCTTTTTAACCTATACGCGCTAATAGTAGTTTAGGGTTTTAAAAATTATTTATATACTATCAATATTTATATCATCATACCTTTAATTTTACTTGACCCATTACTTCAGTCGACCTGTTGACTTTAGCATCATGTACAAAGCATTCATTTCGGCTACCCGGAGGCATTTGACCTGTTACTGCATATCGTAAACATTCAATAATTGTAGTTTTACCGCACCCATTTTGACCGAGTATTAGTGTCAAAGGTTTTTCAAAGGAAATCCTTTGCTCATCACATTCTTCAGGACCAAAACTGCGGATACCTCGTACTGCCAAAGATTTTATTCCCGCCATTGTAATATTTAAGTTTTTATTTGCTGCTGAGTTCAGTTCATTCCTAAGAAAACATATGTTATTGATATTATTATGCTACCCTCTAAATTAAAGTCTATAATGTTAAAGAAAATATTAAATCAGAAGTATTCGAACTAACCGATATTTTAACAAATTAAAATATCAAATCGAACGAACTGCAACACAACAAAAGGTTATTTTCCCGGCGTCGTTGTCTTTGATTTGATGCTGAATTGTTGACAGTTGTTTATTGATAAACGATCGACCATAGTCCAAAATATACTACGATCAACGATGTGACGAGTTGATATCTACCTACCTAATAGTTCTGAATGTTTAACACGAATATTATTGAAAATAACGCTAATGCTTCTTCCATACATTGATTAATGCATATGAACCCGTATTAACATACTACTTTTTGCATCTGTGTCTGATGTAGTATAAAAAATCGTACAAAAACAGATAGTGATAAAAGATACAGAATATTGTTATATTATTGGATTAACTATTAAGCTTCAATGCGGAAATGAAAATTTTCTTCATCCGGTATCACCAAAACACATGATATGTTCCTCTTTGTAGTACTGTGGTGTCAAGAGACTTTTTAGTTTTTTAGTCTGTTTGAAGCTATAATTTTTTTAGTCTGTGTTCAGATGAAGTAAAAAATCAGTTCCAAAAAACAAATATTGTCATGGTGTTTCTCGATTATTTATTTTATAAATTTTATATTTTTTCTTTGTGTAGGCTACATATTACATTATAAATCTACTATTGGTACTTTAATCTTTTATTAATTTGATGTGAAGTTGTTTGATAGTTGTGTGAAGAAAGCTTAAATGAGTAAGTATTGATCACTTAAAATTTTGTTTATTTTGATGAGCCAGCTTTTCATCATAAGATATTAGATCACAAATAGAATGCGATAAATAGAGTAATAGCGGGTAGGTTAAACTAATAAATAGATTTGAAGTTTTCCATATGCTCGTATAATTTTGTTTTTCTTCATCCATTGTACTGTTGAATTGAGTAGGTATCAAGTGTACATAAAGCTTGGATGCTTGGCCTTGTTATATTATGAATCACCAAGTTTTATGATATTATTCTATAAGACTGTGCTATAAACTTAATTTATTATTGTATTATTCATGAAATTCCATTATTAATATGAGGATTTCACAGCATAAATAAGTAGTATAGTTTACAATGATTTAAATTGCTTTCAATCGAAATTATTGTGTCATTTTTCTATCCTCATGCGTCAATTACTAGTGCATAGGAAAAAAAATTAAATATACTAAATTACATTTCTACACTTAATACCACTAACTAAAAGTATAGAAATGTATATGAGGTTTTTATTTAGATGCATATTTAGATGAAGTGTTACAGTTTGTTTTATGTTAGATACTATAATAGCCTATATCATTCAATATTCTGCAACAAGTGTGTTACATTGTTTGGGAACCATTGCTTAACACTATTAATAGATATTAGTGTAGAATCAGTCCAAATCATTAATATAATATAATTATTTAATTCTGTACTAGCTAGTATTGCTCTAAGCTATCAGAGTAGAAATCACAATAATCTCTTGCCACAAGAATCATTTGTATTTCCAACAACTTCAAAAAAAGGAGGTTATCAATTTAATTGTTTTTTTTTTGTTGATTAGTTTTTTGATTCCTTTTTTTTTAAACTGATGCCTTTTATGCAGTTCCATTTAATTTGGTATTGTTCAGATAACTTAAAGACAAATTAGTTTTTTTGTTAAATATCTTATGTAACTAGATGTTGGCCTCAGATTTTATTAAAATCATAGTGTCTATCTGCATGCAAAATTTTAGCCCAATCAGACCAGTATTTTTGCCTGTGCGTATCAACGCATCAACAGATCGGTCAGTCAGTTACCTTTGTGTTTTATGTACATCGGACAAGCTGCTTGCCTTGGGCTAGGTATCCGATGAGTATTTTAGGGGGTTCATCGCGGACAAACAATATGACACATCATTTTTATATATATTAAGATGTAGTGTAATGTCATTATTGAAGTTGATTAAAAATTTTCACCCTAAGCTTGAGAAACTTGATTTATGCTTTTTTTATCAAAGCTCTTTTCTTTTGAAGGTGATAACAGGATGGCATCAACAACAATGATAGAAACAGTAACCATCACAAGACCATTGAAGGTAAGCTTATATTACTGTAATAAAATCTTAAGTTTCAAATGTGAAAATAATGTGCAATCTGAAGTGATTTTGAATTTATGGACAAACTCATTTTTCACGCATGCAACAAAAACAAGCTATCTTTTGCTGCATCACATACAGTATTTTGATGAAATGAAACTATATAAAACAAAAATAGCTTTTTATTACTCCTTTATCTCATAATAGCCGGAAGAATTTCGTTTCAAATGTTGATAATTGATGTCGTAAAAACTTCTATTCGATATCGCTTCTTTTCAATGACAATAATGAGGCCTCAGGAATAATTTTTCTGCTACTATTTATATAATTTTGTTTCACTTGTTGTACAAAAATATCCAAAGTAAGCTTTTTATTATTTTAAAAAACACACAAAAAATATATACGAAAATGATACAAATAATCTCAGAAAAATTGAAAAGGAATTGTCTAATTTTCACATATTATGATGATTCGCATGATTATTTGACACTCTGCCAGCATTTCTTAAAAAGTTCTTCCGAAAAAACGTTCAAACAGCAATTCTATAATTTGATATTAGTAAGTTTTGAAAACGCGTCCCTAATATACAATTTTCTTCACACGGTATGTTTATTCATACAAATCTGTTAATTAAACCAAGGCTAGGCTTTAGGGAAAGTTAGGCCAACTTTGACATATTCACTATGATTTATCATATCAGAGAGAAACGGTTGGAAGGGACAAGCTCATTTTAGTCCTATGAATATTATATAAGATCCATTAAAATGTTGTATTTGTACAAACTTTGTGAAATAGTATTATTATAGTTGATTGAGTTATAGGTCTAAAATAAAACTTCTATATCAATGGTACTTACATAAATATAACTCATTTTCTTTAAAGCACTAATTATTCTTTGTAATAATAAATTAAATTTAAATACCCTCCTTGTTGTGTATCTTTCATCCAATTATAAAAGGGTACCTCGTACACGTGAGCGTATATTATCTAGGAAAACTTAAAAGTGCTTGAAGCCTAGTATTGGATTAGTGAACGACTTACGTTTTGTTAGTGAACTAGTGTGGCGGAATGCAAACGCACGGGGGTTTGACGCCTAGTAATCTGTGGCAACCGGGAGAATTTACACGACGTATGATGGGAGAGCGGCCCTCTCCGGTCCCACCGACGAGGGAATTGTGGCCTCCTGTACAGCAGCCTCTCAGCATAAGCACTTTACACATAGCCTACCTGAAAGATGACGATTTGTCACCGAGAAGGGCGTCCACGCTACCGCCGCAACCTTACACTCCAACAACAATTCCCATAGAACATGAGTACAGACCTGGAGTATGCACCGTTGGAACTAACACGGAACCACCACCATCCTTATTGTTAAAACTAAAAAATCTACTGAAACGAGACAACCATGAACCGAATGTGTTTCCACCACCGGTACAGTTTACCCCGGTTAATAGAGATAGCTCATCTGAATACGAAGACTCGCCATTAGAACGTGCGTTTAATGGCATCAAAAAAGCAATATCGGGTGCTAAATATCGTATAGCACCGCGTTCCGATACAGCGGAAAGCCCCAAAATAGTATATGATATGTCAAAACCTGGTGATAGAATGGTTACAACTTTCGGAGCTAGTGAATCTAGGAAGTGGTTCAAATTTCCTTCGCGGGCATCTTACACTCGACGTCTCCGAGCTGCAGCCGATTGTTGCCATAGGACACCACAGCGCCCGCCCAGACGTAACGTGCAGCCTAAGAGCTTGCAGATCACACAGGTGTGACCGTTATGAAGATTTTTTTTTGAGAAATCTTAATGTAGTATTTAATAGAACAGTTTTTGTTTATTCATAGTAAATCTCTGTGATGGCGTGCTAGAGTGCTGTTCGTTTATTGTAGAACGATCGAAGTTCAAGTAACATTTTGGCTAATAAACGTGTTTCTGTAATCTGTGTTTTGTTGGCGCGCGGGAGGGTGGTGTTGCGAGGTGGTGCAGGGCGGGCGGCCAGTCTCGCGTTAGGCGCTGCGCCGCCCGGTTCCGCCGCCCAACTACTGAGATCCGCCCTCCGAGTGTCTTTACAATTTTACACATCCCTGTTTATTCCTTACACCTACCCTTTTCAAAACCTTGCTAGTATTTTTGTTGAATAATTTATTTTCGTATCAGTGCTTTTATTTCCGGAGACTGCAAAGGTGCTTTTTGTATAAATCTAAAAGTCGGCGCGGGTCAATGCGCAAAACTCTTAAGCCACATATTTGTGAGATATATGTTTAAAATTGCTATTGTTATGTTTTATAGGCCTGAAATTATTATGTTTGATTTGAAAGAATCGTCTTAAAGCTCTTTTGATATTTGTTATTTATTGCGCTAGTTTGAATGGATATAGGGTTATCTAGTCTACAATTGTTAAATTTCTAAATTGAATATGTTTGTCTTCCATAATATCGAATTGTAACAAAAGAACAAAATATTTCACTATAAATGGAATCTTTTATTTGTTTACGTGTGAAAGGCACCACACAACGGTGATTAATAATAAAGCAATACTTTCACTTTCGTTTGTGTCAGATATATCTGAATCGTCCCAATATAGTTATCGTAAATACAGAGTGGGTCATGTTTCTTCCAACTTGTTATTGGAAAGTTGTATCTCAAAGAAACAATGCGTCATGGAATCAATGTTAGAAAAGACGCTGTCTTTGGCTAGAGGTGTACTATTAATTCATTGCTATTTTACATCCCTAATGAAGAATGCAGATGTTTACAGAAATCTTTTCTACTTTTCGAATCGATCCATTCATTCAAATTATTATCAAGATATTAATTTACTGCCGAGATAGAAAATCACCTTAATTAATAACATATGTATCTATAAAATTTTCTCTTCAATATGACTTAGCGATTAGGTATTCCGATGCTCTTTACGTAAATTGTGCACGTATGCATAATTATTCAACAAAAACTCAATAAATCAACTTAGCACAATATCATAAAATTGTTTATTCAAATGTTAAAAATGTTATATGAAAATATACTTCTTTCCCTATTGATTTTTGTTATCGAATATGGGTAGATTATAGAACTTGTTGTATAAAGCGTCCTACAAAGAGCCAACAAACAATAAATTGTTGGGCTTTTAATCTTAATTGTCAAATTTATTTTGGAATGTGAAACACGTTAACGTTTGGAACTAAGTAATGGGAAAATAGCAACAGTTAGAATATTATGAACTTATTTTAAATATCTTTAGTGCCTTTATTTCCTTTTATTATATTTCTCTGCACATTATACAGTAGTTAACGACACTTTCCTGTTTTCATTTACTTTGTTTACAATATGAAAATTTATTTTTATCCATTCGATATTCCACTAAGGAGTGACGAATAAAGTAATTATTATATTATACATGAAAATGAGTGTGGTTATGGCCTCAGTTTATTAAATAAAAATAAAGCAATTTTGATGTTGCAGTATTGGGGTAACTTATTCATCTTTCATTCCAAATGTTTAGAATTATTAATATCCTGTGTTATTGTGGAAATTGGAATATAGAGCGCAAGATTTATTAAAAATATATTCACGTGTAAGGGAAAAAGAAAAGGTTCCTTTGAAGCTTTTCCGTTTTACACTCGAGTTCACCCTTTAATAAACATTTTCAAACGTACCCTGGAAAAGCACCGAACAAAACGAAATATATATATTCCAAAAATCAAATACATATTAATGATTATATTTATTGTTAATAGGTATATGAGATCTAGCATTATGAAAATTTATTAAGTATGTCTTGTCTGAAAATATGTAAAATATATATGCGTACTTATTATTATTAGCGCATTTTTGTATTTTTTTTTCATGAATTTTTAATGGATGGATCGAATGGCATAGATGAACCATTGAAAACTGGCACTTTGAAAAAAGGCAGTTTGGGAAAATGTCAGCTTTGGAGTGCAAACACAAACTTTAATATCAAAAAACTTGTGCTATACAATGCGTTTCGAAACTTTTCAAGTTGAATTGCTTTCAGTATGAAACCTTAGCTTGCCAGGACCTGAGATTTACTTCTAGTAGCCGTAACTGTAGAAAGATACTAAGATGGCACGAGTAGGAAACTGGAATTGTTAGATGTGTTTCTGAGTTGGTTGCACGTTTCCCTTGCGTTTTATAAGAACAAATGAGTGAATATTAGGATCCGAATATTACGTTTTCAAGTCTTAACTCTAAATAAGGTATCAAATGTTTTGTAATTATATCTATTTACGCTGCACCTTGCACTTTTGAAATATCTGTCCATTCTGTTCTACTGTTCTCAATAATTTTAATAAAATATAAACATTTTCCTTCTTTATACAAATAAATTGAGATCCACCTTTAAGGGCTTTAATAAAAAAAACTCATTTAACAACAACATGTTTAAACATGGATAATAATCATGAAGACATGCGTATTATACGTGATAATGCATTTTATCTTAGTTACATATTTTAGTGTGCATTTCTACATTTTTGATAAGATATTGTCTCTATCTTCGTACGTAGGATTAAATTGATATTGTATTTAAATTTGTAAAATTTCGTTTCAATGACATCATCACTATTTTTCTCAAAGTTTTGTAGCTTATGTTTGATTCATTAATATATGTAAGTAGCGTTCTGCCCGCACTTCTCCTGTGGTAAGTTTTTTCTCTCCATAAGAACTTTCCTTCCGAACCAAAAAAAAATTAGCACAAATGCTCCAGCCGACCTCGAATCTTACGCTTAGCAACACATTCGGCGATTCATTCAGATAGATGTACAACCAAAAATATTGTGTATTTCCTTATATACTTTTAGTAATTTACGACTAACATAAAGCTGAGACGGTTACCTCATTACGATTTAGTATTCTTATACGGCTCCTATAACCTCATTTGGTTACTTCCCCTTTATTTAAAGTAGGTAGGTACGCATTTGTTCAGTCGCTTGCTGACCTAATTTGAGAAGTCATGCGAATAAAACGGTTCTTGTTGATATCACTACCCTAGTTTATTGACAGTATTTGCACTGACTGTAGAAATTTTGATTTTATTCCGAGTTTCAGTAAGTTCAGTCGCGCATACAAGCAAAATAAACTTTGAAATTGGGTCACCTCTTTTATAATGAATGCTCAAGTTTCTATTGGTGTCATATTTTAATATTAAAAAAAAAATGCTATTACGAATGAAAAACAACTGTTGCTTTGGATTTTCTCCAATCATTATTTTCTATTACTCATTATTTATGGAACATATTTTCAGATCAGAATACTCTTCAAATACAAGTCAAGCCCAAACCAAACATTTTTGGATACTTTTATATTCCATCCATTTTTTAGCGTCCTAATAGAAATTTTTTGTGCTCAAGGATTGTTTTCTTGTCAACGGACTTCAAAAATAGGAGGAGGTTAACAATTAAACTGTATTATGTGTTTGTTACCTCATAACTTTTTACTGGGTGAACCGATTGTTATGATTCTTTTTTTATTTGAAAGCCTACCATGTAGTCCCATTTAAAGTTGTTATAGTTCTAACAATTTGATGGCAGTTTAGTTTTTTTGTTAAAAATAATTATTTTTAACCCAGTTGGTTTGTTTTGATCTTTTTTAGGAAATTAAAACTAAAGTGCAAAATTGTATGCGTAAATTGTAGCATTACACATGTAAATTACCTTTGTTTAGCTGTCGTTACAGTCGAGGTCTGTGGTTGTAATTCGATCAGCGTGACATTAGTGCAGCGTTTAACTAGACAAACGACTTCATATCGCATGTAAGGTTTCCATTGTTTACATTTTTTTTTTTTTAATTAGTCTTTTTATGTAGGAATCACTCGTCTTGTTCAGAATCCTCGACCATATATTCTACCTACGATCACGCACAGTTAAAGTAGCGCAATATTTAAAAGGAAGTGAACAATATAAATAGGCATTTCTGTGTAAGGAAAGGAATGCATTAACGTGTGTATGCGCGGTGCGTGTGTGCGTGTTTAGAGCGTGCGCGCATGCAGGGGCGCGCGGGAGCTGGCCCCGGTGGGCTCCGCTCGCAGCCGCGCGCCCTGCCGCCCGTCCTGCCGCCGCCACCGCAGTTCGCATCGGAGCAAGACGAAATGCCTGCTAATCAGATTGCACAGGTGATTGTTCTACAGCTACCGATTTTCCTTTGTTATTAAAAACTAGACGAAATATATTTATTTCAATAAATGTAACTAGCATAACGAAGGCACAACACAATATAAATAAGAAAATCGAATCGAAAATATTCTACTATGTACT
The DNA here is from genome assembly GCF_012273895.1 of Zerene cesonia. Taxonomy (NCBI): domain Eukaryota; kingdom Metazoa; phylum Arthropoda; class Insecta; order Lepidoptera; family Pieridae; genus Zerene; species Zerene cesonia. Next base: position 3,060,561 of record NC_052113.1, on the reverse strand, counting down.
TTTGTTTACGTTTTATTTGAATTTTGAACAGTTAATACATATACTAATACAAACGGAGGAAATTCAACGGACCCTATATACTTGAAATTCGATATATAAAAACAGTTGTTCTCGAGTTATAAATAGTGTAACTGACGTGACTTTATTTTATTTGTATAGATATTAAAAAATGAGTAAGTCGAAGTGAACAGCACTTTACTCCCTTGGTTGCCTCTTGCACCGGAGGCTTAATTTCCTCTTGGTACCCATGCTATTTCCGTAATATTGCAAATCCATATGCGTCTATTATTTTTCCTTCTATCTGCCATCAATCAACTCTTCACAGTCATGCAAATTATGTGAATAATTATATGTATATAATAATATGATTTCTTTGAAAACAAACACGATTCACATCTAAATTTTAATTTTTAGTTTTATAGCATTGAAATGCTTTATAAATGAGAAATTTTGAAAGAATAGAAAAAATTTGAT
>NC_052113.1:3037233-3059087 GCF_012273895.1 Zerene cesonia | reverse complement strand
AAATTCAAATGTAATATTTTTTTATAATTAAGTGTAACAGTATTTATGGCCAGACTAAGTATATATATATATATATACGCTCATTCCAAAAATCAAATACATATTAATGATTATATTTATTGTTAACAGGTATATGAGATCTAGCATTATGAAAATTTATTAAGTATGTCTTGTCTGAAAATATGTAAAATATATATGCGTACTTATTATTATCAGCGCATTTTTGTATTTTTATTTTTTCATGAATTTATAATGGATGGATCGAATGGCATAGATGAACCATTGAAAACTGGCACTTTGAAAAAAGGCAGTTTGGGAAAATGTCAGCCTTGGAGTGCAAACACAAACTTTAATATCAAAAAACTTGTGCTATACAATGCGTTTCGAAACTTTTCAAGTTGAATTGCTTTCAGTATGAAACCTTAGCTTGCCAGGACCTGAGATTAACTTCTAGTACCCGTAACTGTAGTAAGATACTAAGATGGCACGAGTAGGAAACTGGAATTGTTAGATGTGTTTCTGAGTTGGTTGCACGTTTCCCTTGCGTTTTATAGAATAAATGAGTGAATATTAGGATCCGAATATTACGTTTTCAAGTCTTAACTCTAAATAAGGTTTCAAATTTTTTGTAATTATATCTATTTACGCTGCACCTTGCACTTTTGAAATATCTGTCCATTCTGTTCTACTGTTCTCAATTATTTTAATAAAATATAAACATTTTCCTTCTTTATACAAATAAATTGAGTTCCACCTTTAAGGGCTTTAATAAAAAAAAAACTCATTTAACAACTACATGTTTAAACATGGATAATAATCATGAAGACATGCGTATTATACGTGATAATGCATTTTATCTTAGTTACATATTTTAGTGTGCATTTCTACATTTTTGATAAGATATTGTCTCTATCTTCGTACGTAGGATTAAATTGATATTGTATTTAAATTTGTAAAATTTCGTTTCAATGACATCATCAATATTTTTCTCAAAGTTTTGCAGCTTATGTTTGATTCATTAATATATGTAACTAGCATTCTGCCCCCACTTCTCCTGTGGTAAGTTTTTTCTCTCCATAAGAACTTTCCTTCCGAACCACAAAAAGTTAGCACAAATGCTCCAGCCGACCTCGAATCTTACGCTTAGCAACACATTCGGCGATTCATTCAGATAGATGTACAACCAAAAATATTGTGTATTTCCTTATATACTTTTAGTAATTTACGACTAACATAAAGCTGAGACGGTTACCTCATTACGATTTAGTATTCTTATACGGCTCCTATAACCTCATTTGGTTACTTCCCCTTTATTTAAAGTAGGTAGGTACGCATTTGTTCAGTCGCTTGCTGACCTAATTTGAGAAGTCATGCGAATAAAACGGTTCTTGTTGATATCACTACCCTAGTTTATTGACAGTATTTGCACTGACTGTAGAAATTTTGATTTTATTCCGAGTTTCAGTAAGTTCAGTCGCGCATACAAGCAAAATAAACTTGGAAATTGGGTCACCTCTTTTATAATGAATGCTCAAGTTTCTATTGGTGTCCTATTTTAATATTAAAAAAAAATGCTATTACGAATGAAAAACAACTGTTGCTTTGGATTTTCTCCAATCATTATTTTCTATTACTCATTATTTATGGAACATATTTTCAGATCAGAATACTCTTTAAATACAAGTCAAGCCCAAACCAAACATTTTTGGATACTTTTATATTCCATCCATTTTTTAGCGTCCTAATAGATATTTTTTGTGCTCAAGGATTGTTTTCTTGTCAACGGACTTCAAAAATAGGAGGAGGTTAACAATTAAACTGTATTTATGTGTTTGTTACCTCATAACTTTTTACTGGGTGAACCGATTGTTATGATTCTTTTTTTATTTGAAAGCCTACCATGTAGTCCCATTTAAAGTTGTTATAGTTCTAACGATTTGACGGCAGTTTAGTTTTTTTGTTAAAAATAATTATTTTTAACCCAGTTGGTTTGTTTTGATCTTTTTTAGGAAATTAAAACTAAAGTGCAAAATTGTATGCGTAAATTGTAGCATTACACATGTAAATTACCTTTGTTTAGCTGTCGTTACAGTCGAGGTCTGTGGTTGTAATTCGATCAGCGTGACATTAGTGCAGCGTTTAACTAGACAAACGATCTTCATATCGCATGTAAGGTTTCCATTGTTTACATTGTTTTAATTAGTCTTTTTATGTAGAAATCACTCGTCTTGTTCAGAATCCTCGACCATATATTCTACCTACGATCACGCACAGTTAAAGTAGCGCAATATTTAAAAGGAAGTGAACAATATAAATAGGCATTTCTGTGTAAGGAAAGGAATGCATTAACGTGTGTATGCGCGGTGCGTGTGTGCGTGTTTAGAGCGTGCGCGCATGCAGGGGCGCGCGGGAGCTGGCCCCGGTGGGCTCCGCTCGCAGCCGCGCGCCCTGCCGCCCGTCCTGCCGCCGCCACCGCAGTTCGCATCGGAGCAAGACGAAATGCCTGCTAATCAGATTGCACAGGTGATTGTTCTACAGCTACCGATTTTCCTTTGTTATTAAAAACTAGACGCAATATATTTATTTCAATAAATGTAACTAGCATAACGAAGGCACAACACAATATAAATAAGAAAATCGAATCGAAAATATTCTACTATGTACTTTTGTTTACGTTTTATTTGAATTTTGAACAGTTAATACATATACTAATACAAACGGAGGAAATTCAACGGACCCTATATACTTGAAATTCGATATATAAAAACAGTTGTTCTCGAGTTATAAATAGTGTAACTGACGTGACTTTATTTTATTTGTATAGATATTAAAAAATGAGTAAGTCGAAGTGAACAGCACTTTACTCCCTTGGTTGCCTCTTGCACCGGAGGCTTAATTTCCTCTTGGTACCCATGCTATTTCCGTAATATTGCAAATCCATATGCGTCTATTATTTTTCCTTCTATCTGCCATCAATCAACTCTTCACAGTCATGCAAATTATGTGAATAATTATATGTATATAATAATATGATTTCTTTGAAAACAAACACGATTCACATCTAAATTTTAATTTTTAGTTTTATAGCATTGAAATGCTTTATAAATGAGAAATTTTGAAAGAATAGAAAAAATTTGATCACGAGGCAGGATACGAACCTGCGTTTCTTGCCTAACCGTAGCAACGCCTAGCCTCTCGGCCACCCGTGATCCCCATGGGATATACGAATTGATACGAACCTGCGTTCGTATCCTGCCTCGTGATCAAATTTTTTCTATTCTTTCAAAATTTCTCACGATTCACATCTATCAAAACGGGTATAAAAATAGCAAGTTGGAATCTGACTTTGTAATATTTTTGGTTTTTATAATAATTATAACTTGAGCATTCTTAGCGCTGCTTTTAATGTTAGTACATCTGTTATGGAAACAAAATATCTTACAAAAAAGGCTCTTCTCGAAAATTATTAGATAAAATAATTTTACACTTAGTTCATTGATAAGTTAAGAAATCAAAATTAATATTGTTTAAGAAAAAGTAATTATAAAAATAATAAGAAATATAATTATAAATAAATAAAGATAAAAAAGAAAGAAAAGTAATTATAATATAAATAAAAATTATTTAATCAATAAGCTGAAGAGTTTGTTTGTTTGTTTTTCTGAACGCACTAATCTCAGGAACTACTGGTCCGACTTGAAAAATTCTTTCAGATAGCCCATTTAATGAGGAAGGCTATATATGTTCTACGGACGAAGCCGTGGCGGACCACTAGTTGGTCCATTTTAGATCCACAAACATGAGTGTTACGCATGTAAATAATCGTATGTAATATGGATAAGATAAATTATTGCATTGAGTTATCTTGAGGATATAGACTTATAACCTATACTATCGCGGATTTTGTGTCGGTCTAGATCGTATGAAGCTCAGAACAAAGGATCTAAATATAAAAATATGGTTCTGTCAAATATTTCCTTTCGTAGTATTAGAAAATTCTGCTACCCGCAATGCAATCAAACAGACAAAACAACGAACATTTCTCTTCTATATAACTAGATGGTTTGACTTGTAAATTTAAATAATTGAGTTATATCAGCTTTTGGTACAGTTCACTCACAGCGGAGAGAAGCGAGTCATAGACATATTTATGTTTGTATTTCCTCGTTGAACCAAATGGTACATTGTTGGGTAAAACGAAACCAGAATTAATTCAACTGGGAATAAGGGACGGTCTATTTTATAGATATAGCAGATATCTAGATATCTAATGCATTATTGAATACACAGTGCAACAAAAAATAAATATTCGTAATCGTTGTATGCAAACTAAGTTTAAAAGTGAAAATGAAAGAACAAGAGGCGTATAGTTATACTTTAATTAACATGAGTCTTTGGACAATGGCCGTTCATTATTAATATCGCTCACACTGAGTTCATACAGTACCAAGCGCCTGACCTACATTCTAAAAAAATGGTATTCAAATGATTCTTTCCTTACACGTGCCCGTCAGACGTAACCCCTAACATGATGGCTTTACAACTTGACGGACCTATTTACAATTAATATTTCCGGTGTTTAAATATTGTTTGAAAACCTCTTAATCAGTTCGTTTTAACTCTATTTCTTGTACCGTGTATAGGGGTGTTTTTTATGCATTGTTAGTATTTACATTAATTTAATTTTTTTTGAGATAACATTTCAGTAGATTTATTATAACGGATTCATTATACTAGTGACGATGTATAAATAAAGTATCTAGAAATTAAATTAATATATTAAAATAAAGAAATATACAAATGCTACGTGTAATTTTTAGGAGAAACGTAAGATTACTATAGGATAAATAAATCTCGTGAAACGTGATAAAAATAGATCTCAAACGCCTTTGTCTGTATTGAACTATTGAATTAAAAGTGTCTGGGATTTTCGTAGACGAGGGAGCGTCGTCGCGACGGTCGCGACGTAGCTAAGCAGGGGTGCGATTTCTAATGCAAGTTCGTGTGTCGGTCCTCACAGCTGATGGTCCGGCCCGTGGGGACCGGGACCCTATCGATCCCGCCCGCCCCGCCTCGCCTCTAGACGCGCACATCTCACTTTCACGTTCTTCTTACCCTCCCGTTTACTTTCCTTGCGTTTCATTTCGTGTTATAATCCCCAGTCCCAATTTTGTCGACTAGAGTTTGATGGATCGCGACTCGCGAGCTGCGCAACACGCCGCCGCGAGCATGCTTTGTTTTTGATGTTCTTTGTTTATAGGAAGAACTTTTAGCTACCGAGTACTTTGCTCGACGTATGTTGTTTTGTACATGCTTAATGAGGGTGGGAACAATAGCGTAAAGAAGATCTATCCATGCAACTGGATTCGTGCGACATGGCTGTTGGCACACATATTTTAAAACGTTTTCATTTAACATTTATGACTTTTATTGGCTTATGGATGATATTTAGTGTAATATAATCGTTTTGTCGATGCCCCGCACTCATTGTCAAAAATAAACACTAGTAAAAAAATATTCTACTCATAATTTTGTTAAACACTACACATTAAAAAGTATCTCCTATTCTAATTTAATTACTCACATTAATAAGATATCAATTTAAAAGGAATAATTTTCAATACACCTTACACGGGTTTTTTAAATATATATAAGAAGCATACTTCTCCTGAAAAAGCTTAGACAAAAAGCTCTTAATGTTTGGACTTGATAAATATGACCCATATTTTAGAATTTTTGCTTCAAGTACGCAAATAAGGTTGCAGACGGTTCGTTATTAATGTTATGTTTTAATTAACGTCCGCATACGAAAAATAATTGAATTAATTAGCATCTTGTTTTTGGGAAAACTTTTTATAAGCCATATAGATATGTATTATAAATTTTTTATAAAAAAATCATGTTCTTAAGGGCAATAGTGTTTATTTAGGAAGAAAATTTATATTCTTTTTCGTAGATTAGTTTGCTACATAATACAAAATTTTCTAAAATTTTCTACGTAATACTAAATTTTCTAAAATTTTCTTCATAATTTTTCGAATTGATGCATACAGAAAATTAATGCAAGTGGTAGGTAAATATTGTCCAGAGTGCATGAAAATTATTGAACTCTACAGGTATGACCTCATCATGCCTCAAACCTATAGACCATTAATGAAAAGTTATTGTATCTACTTAAAAGTAGTGTTGAATAAACTTCAAATGTCTAATATTTTTAGTTGCTGGAACTAATGTACGTCACTCATTTTCCAGGTGATCGCACTAATATGCGGCCTGCTAGTGATCATCCTGATGGTGTTGGGGCTGGCGTCAGCTGACTGGCTGATGGCGGCGGGCTGGCGGCAGGGCCTGTTCATGCACTGCATCGACCCTGACGCGCCCACGCCGCTTCCCTTCGATATCACGGCGCAACCGGGATGCTACGCTGCTCGGCCCGCGCCATACATAAAGTGAGTAGCTAATACTAGTAATTCCTTACCTATGTATTACACGCTGTGCGTAGGCGCTGCGACTCGTATAAGGATCATCGTATAAATAATAATCGTTTTTGTTTTGTGTATATTTACTAGCCTGTTTGCTGGTAAAAGTATTGCATTGTTCAACATTAAAATAAATACAACGTAGTTTAGAGTCATGTATTGTCATTAAAACTCATCATGCGAAACGGCTCAGACAAAAATATCTTGTAAGATAAAATCGATATGTACATTGTACATGTCAAGGACGCTGTCTCTACAGAAATTATGATCATTATTCAAAGAAATATATTTATAATATTAAATCTGAATAACGTCTTTATTATTCTATAAAATACCCATCTACAAAGTAATAAATAATTTTTCATTTACGGTATGGACAAACTGAATAAATCTTTGAAATCGAAACGACTGAAAATGGCAGCGCTCTTAGGTTTGAGTGGAGCACTTGTCAAATTAAATTAAAAATGATTCAGAATTTGTGTTTGCCAGTTTGTTGAAGCCACTTTGTTTGCGTTTCGTGGAATGAATACGGTTAGTTACTGCCCTCTCGCTGTTTCCATTCCGGGAAGGAGATTAATACTTAAACTTTCAAGCATTGCAATAAGAATTGTATATTATAGCAAATGTAACCTATATAGTATGGGGTATAGCTAATTAGTTACTTTTTTATGTATACGACCGACACGTGAGAATTCTGTTGCTATAAAGCAACCTACTCTAAGAGTTTTTTTTTTAATATATATATATTTGTATGGATGCATTTACATCGAATAGACTATATTGTCACCTAAAAAGGCAATCCGATGTAACAAAAAATTTAAACAACTTTTTTTTGAAAAATGTGAATGACCTTTGTATTCTACACACTCGAAGTACACGAGGACTAAAAAATTTAAACCTTATTTTTATCCGATTTCTTTTTACTATGTGTGGTATGTGGTACCTACTTCATACGATCGATAAGCTTCCAAAGCTAGTTCGTATCATAGTCCTGCATGGCAATGCGTATCCTGTATCGTGTGGTTGCGCAATGCGCAGGGCGGCAGCCGGTCTGTGCGTGGCGACGCTGGCGGCGGACGTGTGCGGCGCGCTGCTCACGGCGCTGGGGCTGCGCGCGGCGGACCACCGCACCAAGTTCCGCTACTACCGGTTCGCCGTGCTCGCCATGTCGCTCGCACGTACGTTGCATTTGTTACTTATAAAGTAGTATATCTTTCACATTCGCGTCTTGTATCAGTATATCTCGTCAAGTACCTTTATTTTGTACAAGATGTTAGCTGCGATTTCGACTGCGTGGTTAAGGGAGATTCGTATGGGATTGGTATGTTTGACTGCAGTATGAAGTAGCTTATATATTTATCTAGCTTCCTAATTATTTCCAGACACAAAAATCATAAAACGACAAACAAGGTAATAAACAGACACTCTGTCGCATTTATAAGTATGGATAGCAAAAATATGAATTTCACGTATTATGTTTCATAGATCGACTTTCTTTGGTAAAAACCGGGTGGGTCCGTTTAAATGACTTACGTTGCCATATTTGACAAGGCGGTCTGCATAATCGCAAGTCCCATAAGCTTGAGAACGGAGAAATCTAACCAAGCCTAGAGAGTAGTGTACATATATAGACTGTACTTTTATGTGTTACTAAGAAAAAATAAACAAAATAAAAAATTTACTATGTATTTGAGTGTCTTTTTTAAGATTTTTATATGTATATTAATCTATAAAAATGTTTTTAATTTTGCAGTTATGTGCATCTTAATAGCGCTGGTGATATATCCAGTTTGCTTTGCGGCAGAATTGAATTTAGGTAAGCTAATGAAATTGCATTATCAATGTAATGTTACATTATTTTGTCATTTGTGACTTATACTAACTGTTAATCTCTACATCTTACCTTTTATTACCAATTAGTCATATTATTATACTAGATTTGCGACTGCGTCTTGGGCCGCGTATTTAAAGGAAACAACAGACAATCTCGCAGTTATCTCAAAAAGAACCCGTTCCTCGTTAAATTTCCGGGATAAAAACTACTAGGTCTTAGGTCTTCTTAGATCTCAAACTATCTCTGTACCAAATTTTGTGTGAGTTATATAGTTACGAATAACTATATGAGAAGAACGTAGAATTTTAACGCGTCTTTCGCATACAGAAATACTTATATATTCGTGGGTATACAACGTTGAACCGTCTAAACAGTAAATGGAAAAGGATACTCGTGCTAGCTTTTCTCAGTCCTATTTCCCCATTGTACTGTCTCTACTCAAAAGCGCTCTCTATACAGTGATATAGGTATAGGAGTTTCGTAACGTGCACGCCGTGCGATGATAACAACTTGCATACTTCGACCCTCTCGAGAACCACCAACAAAACCGCTTATTCTCGAGTACTGGAGGTTAGCTCTGAAGTAATCTACGCAACGCTTTATGCCCTTGTTTTCTATAAATAGCGAAATAGAAGTTTTGATACCGTTTAGGTAAAAAATTCAAAGGCTTTCGTAAATATTACACAAATTATAGTTTATGCTATGAAGGTCACATAAATGTATATCTCTAATTTGATATAATAATCCAAGTATATTTGATATTTCAAAAAATGTTATAGAGCTCTTTGGGGTCTTTTGAGATTTGTTTACACCGTAAACATAATGAAATATAATGAATGGTGCAATTTATCTGGCCAGCTTTGAATAATATTTGATTGTTGTTATCATACGAAGGCATTAATTGTTGGAACAAATCAAGACTGATAACACTTCTTATATTTACGTCTTATGGTGATGATCATCTCTTTCCGAATAATGTAGTTACTAGTGGTTTAATGTCACTGCAAGTTAAAAACAATTTCTACACTGTGCTCTTTTATTTTTTATCTAACTTCTTTTTACATAACACAAGATATTAGTCCGATTTTACTCAAGTAAAAATAAACACATTTACGTTAATTTTAAGTGATTTGACTGAAATCTTATGTGTTATATGCGTGCAGGTAACAGATCGGTTTGGGAGTTCGGGTGGGCGTACGGCGTGGGGTGGGGCGCCGCCATTTTCCTTTTCGGCGCAGTAGTGCTACTGCTCTGCGATAAGGAGAGTGAAGAACTCTACTACAAGGAGCGGAAAGTGAGTCAGCCTTTGAATTATAAATAAAACATTGCTGCATGCCACACTTTCCCGTTTGGAATATAACAAGACTGTATATTATTCAATAGTTTCTTTGTATATATTGTTGTAAGAAATAAATGAGTTTTCTTAAATGGCTTTTTATTTTTTGTTGAATTTTGTTTCTCTTTAGTGTATAACACATTATAATTAGCTTTCATTGCATGTGATATATATTTTTAATTGCCTTTTTTATCCCTTAATCAAAAAAATGTAATAATAAGTAAAATTGTATATAATTTCTAAAAAAAAATCTAAGCTTATTTTTTAATAAATGTTTTATTTTGTTTTATACCATAAAATTTTTAAATCTATATAAATGTAAATCAATATCTTTATATTATTTTATTAACGCCCAAAAGTTTACAATTTTATTTTAGTTTGCTTTAATATTTCTACTGATGAAAATGGCATTGATTATTGAATGTTTATCTAAATCTGAAATTACCAAATGTCTCAAATAGTTTTAGCATAAGTACAAACACACATTAAACATATCAATTACCTTAACCCTTATCCCTTTAAATGAGATATGACGAAGTATGGATTAAAGTTCCAAAAAAATAGAACAATCGTATGAGTATTACTTAAATTGTTCAGAGATATTAAAGAGCAATCCGAATAAGCAAATACCAGGCGATATGCAGTCGCAGACCATAATCATTTCTGTGGTAAAATATCCATAATGTGATGTTTTGTTTCCAAATATTGATTCTATATATCTAATAACATATATTTTTTTTATCTCAACAACATGAAAATGAACAACTTTTAGTAATGTTTCTAAAATATGAAAATTGATTTTAATTGCAAAGTAAACAAAACACATTGTTCACACATAATTGAACTGAACTTAAGACTGATTGTTCATACAATGGTGAATGTATCGTTCACTTATACAATATATATTTTTTATGTGACTTATAAATTTTCAATCAACCCTCGCAGAGTATACGGCCTATGCATTTACATGTTTCACTGATCCATTTTATCTAGCTAAATAGGTGAAAAGATTGTGCTTTGTCAGGCCGAGGGATTATTCATTAGGCTTCTATCAGGAAACCCAGGACCTTTCAATTTTGAAGCTACCGTTTCATTACTGTCCAAGTGGTATGACGCTTTGAATGTTCATTGATGTATAAAAAGACTTTTTTTTTACATATATGACGATGGGAGCGTCGACTGGTGTCTAACTTTAGCCCGGCCACAAAAAAATTAAAATATATAAGGCCATTTGTTCATATTATAATGTATAATGTGTCATTAAAGTAATATCTTTATATCCCGGTGGTAATGATGATGATGACGATACTATCTTCACATCAGGTGGTGAGCGGCGAAGCGGGCGCCCGCCCCTAGGGCCGCGGGCGCCTGCCCGACCTCGTGCCGTGAGAGCGCTAGCGCACACGCGCACACACCCACACACGCACCCCACGCACACACACGCACACCGCGCACTCGCGCAACCACTTGGACCACACCGCGTTCGTGTAACGTGTATTATGTGTAAATGTTTTCTTTAAATGCGTTTTTCATTTTTGTGTATTGGAACACTGCTGATAGACATTTAAATTTGGAACAACTGTAGCTTTTGGTTTAAATGTCTTTATTGGCGGTTGTGTTATAGAGCGAAATGAAGAAGCCTAATTTATAAGGTATCTACATTATTTATCGATTATTTTCCAGTAACAGAACTGTAAATGTAATATACTTGTGTGAGTTGGACTTCTTCATATCGCTTTGTTTTAGTGCTTTCAGACTGGTATGAATATGTCATAATTTTTTTTGTTTCTCTGTGTGATATAACTCTGAGGGTCAGAGTTGTATGACACAAAAGAATGTGTGTATTGTAATTTTAAACTTGATAAAAAAACGTATTTGTAATTAATTCTGTTAACTGGTTTTAATATTTTTTATGGTTTTTATAATAATACTAAGTGATGTGGTCCAATTGTTGTTAAGACGAATGTTGTACGATTTTAAGAATTTTTATTTTAATAAATCATATAAAAATTCTTTAAAACGTGTCAAGAGTAAAATGCAATGCAATGTTCTGTTTCGAGTGTGGAGTGCGGCGATGTAAACTTAAACTATTGTTCTGCAAAATTGAATCGATGTCCATAGAAATGCTTTTAACAAAGGACAATTAATCTTTGAAGCAATTTATAAGATTGTGTCGATTCGAATTTGTACATACATGGTTGCAAGTCTGCTGCGATTACGAATACTGTACGACTCGCATTTGTTTTTGTTACTTTACACCTCCTTCTTTTCTTTATTCAAGCAGTGTTTTTGATTTATTTTGCACAATTGACATTCACGTCATAATAAATTCTCATCGTTCTTGACTGAATGTCGTCTACATTATAAAAATATGCATATTTTTTATAATTAATCTAAGTTATTTTTATAATTATTTAAGCTTTAATTACTTATGTCGATGATTTTATGTGATTTAAATGAAATAATTTTCACCGAAGGCGTAAATTCTTTGGTTCGCCCGCTCTAAACTTTCTCTTTAGGCATCAGAGTCGTTTGGAAATAACTTCAAAATTTCTTGCAGCGTTCGTGCGCTCGTCAAAATTAAAAACGTATCACATAAGATTGTATCGCCTCTCGGCCATATTGTGTTAATGTTTAATTTTAAGGTTAATTTAAGGGCGTCGTTAATTTAATTTGAGGGCGTTTCAGCGATATCCGGCGACCGCGGTGCGGAACGCTTCGCGCGTCCGCTCCAGCGCAACGCCTCGAATGTAATCCGTTCCAAAGAGCGTCGCTATTATTTATTGTTAACTTATTCGTTGGTCCTTAGCGGGTTGCAAATATTTTTAGTGTGGTAGTATCGTTCGTCGGCACGGTGTGTAGTGCGGCAGAGTGTGTGGCGTGACGTATGGCGTGTGACGTGTGGCGTGTGGTGTGGCGTAGCGTGTGGCGTGTGCGACGCGCGGCGGCGGGCAGGCGGCGGGCGGCAGGCGTCGCTCGCGCAATACTACTGACTTATTACTTACCTGCGTTTTGTAATATGAACTTGTACTCTTAGAGCTACTGCACAATTAGTGTAACGAGTGTGCTTGAATTACCGTATCGATGCGACCTCGAACTACGTAGTTAGAAACCTTGATGCGTTCGTACTCGTAGAGGTCTGCGGTCGCGGTGACGATTCTGAGATTAAACGGGCTATGACTACTGAGATATATAACGGAATTAATGATTTCGGTCGAAGTTACCTTCCCTAGGGTATATTCTAATGTATTTTTGTCGTATTATTTATACTTGTTCACGTGAACCGATCGTTTCGGTCCCGTTCGGCCTCGGTGATACTTGTCAGGAATCTCGTTTGTTTTAAGTAAAACTATAAAGATCCTTTTTGGAATTGAAAATTGATTCCCGAGATATTTTCTTAATATTTATATAATTGTCTATAAAGTAAAATGTATCGCTAGGACAGCTGTAGGCTAATGATTCATGTTAATGGTTAATTATTATAACTTCTAAGGCTAAGTATTCTTAAGGATTTTAAATAGAAATCTGCATTTTACAATTATTTACCTTCATTTCAAACAGGACTAAATTTATCACGGGCCGCTACTAGATTTTACTTTTTAGCTTTTGTTTATTTCCTAAACTAATGGAAACTAAATGTACATAATTCAAATGATATACCTATATAAAATTCTTCTAATAAGATATATTTAAGCTGATATAATGAATGATATAATACTGATAACTCAGAACTAACTGGAAAATGCAGATTTTCTTAACTATGATAGTCTTAATAGGTTATTAGTGAAAGATACTGTATTTTTTGTAATAAAGCATTATCTTTTAACTATTCTATTAACTATTAAATAATATTTATTGGTTAACGCTTTAATTTTGTACGATTTTTTTGTATTTTTACATCATTTGGTTTGTGATAATTTTAATTAGTTAAGAATATTAGTAATTGTATCAATTTTAGAATCTCTATTGTAAACTCTCTATCTCGACTATTTTATCACTATGCCCTTTCATGCAATTTTTTCGATGTTCAAGACAATGTGAACAAAACACTGCCATTGACTGATTAAAACTTCGTCGAATGGTGTCAATATTATAAGTTAAGTGTACATTTTAAATAGATATAATACATAGCTACTTGTTTTTTGTTCTTTATATACTTGGGCAAATTGCATCCTTCGTGCTAGTCAAATACTGATATATGTAATATGATTTTCATGTGTTTCATTGTTATTTTCAAAGTATAGTCTTAGTCATATAATTACATGAGATGCATGTATAAGTAATTACTATTTGTAATAACATTCGTAATCTTACTAGAACTTTCTTAAAAAATTAAAAACAATTGAAATAATGAAGTCAATTAACTAAAACAAATTTGGTCTCATTTAAAAAGTCACAGGCGTTAGTTTTATTTTTATCACGCACTTGCCCAAGTTTAATAGTAAATATTGGATTATTTTAGCCAAATGATGAGTCATATCAATGAGATTGAATAAAGTAATAAATAATAATCTAGTGAAGTTTTTGTTTTATTTTCCAATGTTCCATATTTATTGAATACCTACATAAAAATAAGAACCTCACTCAAGAATTTAGTTTAAGGGTCTATAGCTATTAACAATCTGTAGCAAATGCGGTATTTACATTTATATACAACTGAAAATTTATCTAAGGAAAAAAGGAAAATTTACTAAAATTCTGGTAGTTGGTAATTACTTAATAAATCAGAGACATGTATCTACTACAGATGCCACGAATAGTTGATTGGCCGAATACCGAATACTGAATATTCGGCAACGCTGTCGGCCGAAGCGCCGAATATTCGGCACGAAATACATGCTTGTCGGGGGCGCGTTCGCTTGAATAAGACAAGTAAAAACCTGTTTTCCTCGTTGCGTTGGCGCGGCAGGAGATCGATGGCTATTTGTTTCAATTCAATTGCGAGTAAATCACGTCAAGGATAGTTGCCTAGATAGGAAGGCCGATCCTTACAACTGGTGGTTAGCAAACGAAAAACAATACCCAAACCTTTCGTAATTTGCTAAAGTGTACCTTTCTTCTCCTGGAAGTAGCGTGTATAGTGAGAGGTTATTTTCTGAGGCTGGTATCATTTACGATGAAAAGCGTAGTCGTTTGCTACCAATAAATGCTGAAAAGCTTGTTTTTATCCATCACAACTTACCACTGATCAATTTTAATTACTAGAGTTGTAAATTGGAAATAAATAGATAATTTTGAGTAATATGATGTGTCTTTTTTTCATTTATTTGCTATTCGGTATTCGGCCGAATAATACGTATTATTTGGCCGAATACCGAATAGCTTAAAAGTGGCCGAATAGGCCGAATATTCGTGGCATCTCTAGCATCTACTACTCATCCTTTGATCGTTGCTTATGGATTGGAACTACTGACTGCCTACGTTTTGTAAAACACATACAAGCTGACGACGAAAACGAAATCGGCATGTTTTGTCTCAGCTTATAGAAGTATTTTTTACGTAATCGGCGTATGATTCTGCATTGCCAATATATTCCATTGCGAGCCTATGGGTTTATTGTGCGTCATTGCAGCAAATTATACATTTATTTTTACCACATTCCAGTCTAGCACCTCGATCCTCACTATAATTATAAATGTGAAAGTGTCTCCGTTTGTCTGTCTCTCTGTCACGTTAACCTCTACAATGATTTTAATAGATACTTTATTATAAAGATTAAACCTTGGGACAGGGCAGGATACTTTAAATGAAGGAAACAAAATTTGATGCGATAACGTAAAGTTCGTTAAAATGATAATATCAGGTTGAATTTGCTTTTTTTTGCAATGGCAATTAACTTGGGTCTGCAAAGGTATTATATTTATATGCACAACATAATATATTGCCAATTAGGTAATAAATTCAAAGTACGACTTCGGATGTTTTATCTTTTAAATCTATCCATGACTAAAACTATTATATAAAGATATCTAATTCTTTCAATATACCGATGATGTAAAAAAATAGATAAAAGCAAATACAAATCATTATTTAATAAAAATTAAACACAAATAATACAAGAATTTACCATGGTTTTATGACTCGACACAAAAATACAAACAACATAATTTTACACTATAAACAAATTGGCGAGCTTTGAGATCGCTTAGTTGTCTCACTTATAAGCAATTATCACAAGTAGGTCTAGAACTTTCAATAGACCTTTACATATATTTAGTTTTGTTTATAAAGGAACAGTATTTTTCTTCCTTTTAATTAAAAGTGAACCTTATACTTTTTATATTGATTATCGGGTAGGTATTGATACATTAGGTTTAGATTTTAATTCAGAAGAGATTTTTATTAAATTCCGACGTTGCAGAGTGCGCTGATACTGCGCACGAGTCTCGCGTTCGCGTCCTTGTAGTCCACGGGCTGCGCATTCACCACTACTGTCTTCAGTCGAGCTTCATCCTGTTAACATTATGAGTTACATGTGTAATAGTTGATTTTATATGTAGATCAAGCTTGTGCTCATTTAAAATTATATTCGACATTTATCTACGAATGGTATTCTTTCTATAAACATTTATCACCATAAACCGTAAATATTTCAACTACACTAGATTGTTAGATAAAACAGTTTTCAGTATGTATACCCAAATTCATACACTTGCATTTATTTCATTTGTATGTAAATGACGTACAGATGAACCGTTATTTTCTTTATCGTCTCGTTCCTTGCTCACTTTCTAGTGAGTCTGATACTCACGCTGTAAACCTCCATTTTAGTTCGAAACTTGAACACGAACGTTTTAAACTTGACATCTTCGAACAGTCGCGCGTATGCGCTCTTATTGTACTCGAACATCTGTCCAATTTCCGCAGAACTCTTTCCCAACATTGCTTCGGCGGTTTCGTTGAACGCAGTTATACGCTGATCGCCTGTTGGATCCGAAACGTTTGCCTGCAATTGTAACAGCTTATGTTATATTCTTGCCAAGATATTTTATACGGGCTTCCAGACGTCGCGATAAAATTAAGTTCTAAGTCCTTTAAAATAATTTCACATTTTCTTTAACATAAAAATGTTAAAGAAAATACTAAAATTATTGCATGCAAATAAATGCTTTTATCAGAAAAAGATATCACAATTTCTGTTACACTACATAGTAATTTGTAATAAAAATTAAACATTGCTCTTCAATAAACTATATATAGCAATAACAACAACTAACCCCCAAAAGCAGGCGATACTTGTAATTAGGGTACTCCCTATTGCACTTCTCACAGCGGTACTGTCCGTTCTCCTGGTCCACCAACTTCTTATTGCACTGTTCCTGCGGACACGCCTTGTACACCGCGTTGTCTGCGAACGTGAAGGTCAGCACGCCGAGGAGGCTGAAGTAGTCGCCCTTGCTGCCGGAGCCGAGCTGCTTGGCTTCTGCTTCCGAGAATGTTATCCATTCACCGCTGCCGCCGGAGTAGCCGCCCGCTCTGGACATTAAATAAAGAATAGTATCTTTTTGGTGACTTATAATGTACACTAATTTTTTTTTTTTTTTGATGTATAAGGAAAGTATATTTGAGAAAGAAAATTTTTCAATTCATTGTAATATAATTTGAAGATTCAAATACTGGATTATAGGTAATATTTTTATTTGGAGTTTTAGTCACAATTGTTCGTATCTTGTTTGTTTTCGAATTAACAGTGATTGTTACGCATGTTTTTTAAATTTGATCAGTGTTCCTCAAAACATAATGTAACTTTTGTTTTGCATATTAATTATATTATAAGTAATACCTGGCTGATATATTGACAATGTCCATATTAGCGCCGCCATTATCGTACCAGCCTCTAAGCTTGTGTGCCTCTGGCAAGTCTGGGTTGTATCGCAACATTGTACTCGCAAGGCACGATAATGACTTGCTTCCGTTGAACTCTGTGAGACGAGCTCCCTGAATGACAGTTACAAAGAAATTTAATTACCCAAATTACTGACAACCTCATTTTGGTCGAGGATTTCTGGATATTACTAACTCAAATATTCACATTCTCATAAATATCACTTATCTTTAACTGAGAATTTCTTATATTAGTGGTTATATTTATTTACAAAGTTATTTTAAAGAAACATTACAGATATGCCTTAATGGTTTATTCAATTTGTGTAACTAGCTTAGCATAGCCTAGCTCAGCATAGCCTATTTTAAACCAACCTGCAGTATACACAGCTGCACTTTGATATTAAAATTTAATATAATTTTGTGGTTTTTTTTTGTTAGGGTTTAACAGAAAAATTTCAAAACTACTAAGAAAAATTATTTTTGTAAAGCTATATGCGTATCTATACTGATAAACATATACTATAAACCGAGAGGAGACGCGAAAAGTAGCTACTATATCCATAAAAATAAAATTCAAGAATAAGAACTTACTTTAGCGGCAACCACGGGGTTTGAACTGCCATCAAAGGTTTCTGCTTCGTTCCCCCAGAGTGTTAAAACAACCTAAAAAGCACAGTTCTTGTTAATATAGTATTCACATTCAATGTTCCTTAACTCTTACAATATAAGTCTATGTTATAAAGGTTAGTCAATGTAAAGATGACTGCCAAGTTTTATAAATGGATTTTCGATTTGATTATCTACTTGTGTATAAGTTTCAAGTACATCATTATTTTATAACATCGGCCCAAAGGGGACATAGGAGTTCACTTTAAGACAACACTTACTGCACCACCAGAAGAATCAACGAGCGTCACTTCTCTCTTTTTCAATTGCTTCCCAGTGTTTCGGGCAGTCAGCTCTTGCATATCTGCTGCTGATTTGCACACTCCAATTAAATCTGAAACATATGTACTATTTATTTTCACATTGTTTTGCTCTAAATTGAATGCCTATAAATTTAACACAGATTTACCTTTCAAGTGTTATATTATGTTATATAAATTAATTGCAAGCTTTCATCTTTTTAAAAATTTCATTAAATGTAAATGCAAAACATAAAGTCACAAAAGATATATATAAAGTGAGTGAGAAAAAATTACCTAATAAAGTATCAGGACTCTTATTAGCAATCTCACTGATTGGTGTGAAATCATATTTAACTGATGGAACGGATGATGAGTCCTCTGTGCATTCTGCAACCACTGTGTCTGAATTGAAGGTCATTTCATAATCATTTTTGAGGGATGTGTACTGTTTGTTAGCTGTCTTCAATTGGCACTTACTTATATAATATACCTTGTCAACCTAGAAAAAAGATTATAATATATATGTATTTTTTTTTTTGAAAACAATGTGTTGTATGATATGTGTCCAGATAAAAAAAGAAAAGGGTCAATGAGATACAAATTTCATATTAAGAATTGAATATTGAATAATATAATTTAAATTAAAATAACTCTAATAGTATTCCAAAAAGCTAATTACCTGTATCATATCATAGAACTTATCAACTTCATTACGGAAAGCTGTTGCACGAATCTCTCCAGTTTCATCACAAAGGTCCATACTGAATAATTTCCCTTCACCTTTTGCATTGCTCCAAGTGCGGATGGCAGATTTACTCATAACACGTGCCTTTATTACCCACCTATCGAAAATTTTAAGTTTTAATTAGACACTACACTAGTCATGGAATATATATGGAATTTATATCTCATATTTTTTAAAGCTTTTATGGGTATATTACAAAATTTGATTCTGAAAGTCAATGTGCCACATTATGTAAAATTCATATTTTTATATGTAGGTTGTTTATAAACTTCCATACTTATTCTGATAGGGGCTCAGACTATTGATGGGATGAGTCATTTGTGGATTCAATAAGCTACTGTTCAGTCCTGCATTTGTTTGATTTATATTTGTTGACATGCTTGGTGTTGGAGCTGGTTTCTGTATAGGCCTCATAGGACTTTGTACTGCTGCTGGTTTGGCGGACTCTTCTGACCATGTAGTTGGGTTACCGAGCTTCTGTCCTACTTCAGAGCCAGGGGCAATAATTGTAATATCAAGGATAATCATAACTCGTCTAGAAATGGAAATTGATATAAATTGACAATGCATTTTAGTGTGATATTGACTGTATATATATTTTTTTCCAGTATAGCATACATAAGTGTAATTTGAAACAATAAAGATTAGTTATGTATAAAACCATACATCTTTTACGTATTTTTTTGTAGTTAATGAAATAAATACATACTTTTCGCCCTTTCCAGTGTTTTTTAATAGCGATGTGACAAAACGGTCAATCTGAACAACTGAGTAGTCTGACAATTCTCCTGTAATAAGTTTATCATTGAGCTGTGTAGCGAGCATGGCAAAGCTGTGCGAGTGTTTCCCATCAGACACAAGAAGTCTGAATCGTTCGTTCGCTCCACTGCCTTGAATTTTCTTACTACCCAACACTTGCATGACAGGTTTGTCATAGTTACCACCATTCATGATTATCTATAATTTGAACCAATATTATTTATACCTAATATATGTTTGGAGTATCTAAATCAAAAAATGGTTAGATAGGTACATATTCTGTTTTATGTTTGATAGAAGTTTAGATACTATTACTATATAAGTACAACTACAACTCTTACGAACGTTACGATATCTAACAGCAATTTCGAGGAACAAGTGTACGAAGCCGGCTAGCAACCTAATTATACAAAAAATTAAATTAAATTGAATAGCAGTTTAAGCGTTACAAAATTCTTGTTACCTCAAGAGATCCTTCGGATAAATTGTAACCCATTTTGTCTACTTAGTTTGATCTAAGTAAATTTGTAATATGTTTTTATTTCTCTCTGTTTTTGAATATGGATAGGTAGTTAATGTGATAAATGATAATGCTGGAAATTTTTAATTCCTTTGCTCTCCGTTTCTCGCATTAGTTTTCATATCAACTAACAACTGTCAAAATTACCGCGAACTGCAAAGTGCAAAATAACCACAGATTAAGAACTAGTTACTGGAAATAACCATACAGTATAATATCTGTACTCTAGATAATTATATAGATTAAGAAATATTTCTTTGTATTTTTAGGAAATCTAAACTAATAACAAATTCAAAAAACATGTGCCCACTTTAAAACTCGCACTATGTATATATTTTTTATTTTTATTTAATACGTTATTATTATGTAAAATTTCTTAATATTAATTATTTAATCCAAACGGCTCTAAATTGGGAAAATCTTTTAAACCCATAAATATAACTTCATAGTAGGTACATACTTTTCCTACGGACAGACATAGAAATTTTCTTTTCACGTGGATGTTAATTACAAATAGTCACGAAACTAACATTTAAATAAACATACGAAAACAAAGTAAGACTAAATTTTGTGTAAGGAAAAACTATCTAGGAAGACTGGAATGCCAGTTTTTTTGTTGAAAAATAATATTACAATCACAAATACTAAAACATATATTTTCTCTTTGTTATATTAAATCAGATGACTCTATGACGATTGTTACATCACCCGAGGAAACACTTTTATCTTTTCTGTTTCTATCTTAGTTTCAGTGCCTATCAGTTAATTTTAGAACTAGTTTTCCTCCCGCGGCTTCGGTTGCGTGGACTACAACATTTTGTCTTTTTTTACGATATTTTGATCGCATATCTTGTAAGTTTTTTTTTATTTTAGCTTAATCCTATAAGGAACTTCAATTTTATTTTTAAATCCAATGACACCTTATCTATTTACATATTCGCGAACTCGTTTTCTTATTCCGAAACATGACGTGGTCCAACTAGGGCTGCCATCCGTCCGGGTTTCCCCGGATTTGTCCTAGTTTAGAAGGCGGGGAGCGTCCGGGCGGGGTTTTATTTGTCGTCCGGGTTTTACACTTTTCAAAAAAAAAAAAAAAACGCCCAATGGTCGCGCGCGACTCGAAAGTTTCGAGTCGAAGCGTAAATTAAACAATTTAAACTAAACGTAATTTTAATCAATTTAAACTAAACGTAATTTAGTTTAAATTGATTAAAAATAATAAATAAATATTTAAAACCATTAAAACTATATTTTTTCCACTTAGAAACTTAGAAAAAATAAAATGTCTTGAAACGTCCGGGTAGTAAGTAGTATCCAAAATCCGGGGTTTTCACGTTTCTTGTCCTGGGTGACAGACTTTCGAGGTGGCAGCCCTAGGTCCAACCATGTAAAAATATATAAAATATAGGGTATAATTAATACTAGTAGTTAATAGTTATAGTTCTT
>NC_052113.1:2998329-3036233 GCF_012273895.1 Zerene cesonia | reverse complement strand
TTTGCGCGGCCGGGATAAAGAGCATCCCCCGTACTGTCATCTGCATAGCAATGAATGTTACTGATTTGCAACAGATCAGTGGTTATAGTATTATGTTATCTATGGTTAAACCTACTATTGTTTTATCACCATATAGAATTTTCACGAAATCAGCTCAGAAGTAAAAACAGAAAAAACTTCTAACCATTGTTTCAGGCTATAAAACATCCATATTGCAAAACAATATGAATGTTTTATAAATATTCAATGTAAAGAAATGGCGAGCTTTTGTGCTTCCTACTGTTTTATTACATGTTAGATGATTTTTTTTTGCGTTATCTCTACGTCGTTTAATTTATGTCTATCTATACTAAAATAATCATCATTATAGAATTGTCGTGGAGACTGGAACTGGTTACTTTTCGTTTATTTAAGTATATTCATATCCTTTCCTCAGTTATACACAAAAGAAAGAATCTTTTATTTATCATTACTGTTCTAAAGTTGAATTTGATTAAAATCGTAGGTATTTAGTTCTGTCGATACCGTAGCATCCAGGCAAAACTACGGTTTTTCGATGAACGATTAAATAAACGAGTAAATCAAACACTCAATAGAGATAGATAGGCAATCTTGATCTTATCTCTCTAGGAAAAGAATTTCTTTACATTTACTGGTACTGATTTTCCGTTTAAGTGTGCATATAACATTAGGTACATTGTTTTATGTAACCGAAACTAGTTCCGTAAACCGAAGTATCACTCATAAATAAAATAAAATTAAACACACGCTAAAACCGCTTTCATCATCAGCCCATATATGTTCCCACTGCTGGGACACAGACCTCCTATGAGGGTTCAGGCCATAATCCACCACGCTGGCCAAGTGCGGGTTGGCAGATGTCACATGTCGTCAAACTTTTGATTCTCGGACATGCCGGTTTCCTCACGATGTTATCCTTCACCGTTTTAAGCAGTGGTGATGTTATCTACATGCGCAGATAAATTGGAAAATCAATTTATTTCCTGCACGCTCACCCGGTCCCGAACCCCGACTTATCGATTTTGAAGTCCGAGGTTCTCATCACTGAGCCACCATTGCTTTTTGTTTTACTCGTGTAAAAACCGCTTTACTCGTGTAATACTTGTATAAAAAGCCTTATCTTGTATAGATTAATAAATTTGATAATCTATGTCTGTACAAAACATCATGCGGATCTGGTCATCTTATTTATTTATAAAAGGATTACAATTCACATTCATCCATAGGCTCGAGCAAAAAAACTAAATAATTTATTGAAATAACTTTAATTTTAAAACTATAATTAACATCACAGCACCCAACCTTTATCCACACACAATATATTTACAGTATCATATTATCTGTTTCAACAAAACCACTTTATTCCTCATTTAGTTATTTAGTTCGTAAGAATCGTCAGTACATCCTCTAGATTGTATTACAATAATTTTAGTAATAAATGTTGATAGAATTTCTTAACAAAGAGTATACCATATTATTTTTATATATTATGAGATCGGCACTCGTCTTATAAAAGAATTTGTTACTTTAGTGCATATTTGTTGCACCTTTGCACCATTAAAAAAAACAACAATTCAATTGTCTGCATATGCATGAATAATAATTCATACTCTTTGCATGTAGTTTACTACATCAAATGGTAGTTGGTATGTTTATCTGCGGTATTTTAGAAACCGTCTATGCTGCCGATTCGTCTATGGTCTGTCTGTGGAATAAAGAAGCCATCGGTATCACGGACTGCCGCGATCATTGCTGCAAAACCTGCCGTTGGGCCGAGACTTGATGTGGCATGTCCTCTGGCACGCAGAGAAGCTATTACTTCCTAAAAAATAATGACACTTGTGAGACAGTGGTTAGGTTTTGAAATATTCTGCTCAGTTCATGTTGAACAAAACCAATGTTAGAAATATAGTCTCTCCGAGTTGAATCTAGTGTTGAGTGACATAATATGCTTAAATGGAACAGAAATAAATTACTTGTATAAAATGTTTTTAAAATATTGTTTGATGTTGTGCTAAAATTTAAGGATTTTATATGTTCATAGAACTTACTGGATCAAATGCTTCTTCGTATTCTACTTCCATAGGAATCAGTTGATGGTGTAAACGTGGACTCTGCATGACGGCTGGTAAATATTTACCCTCGATGAGCGTGTGCATTGTTATCTGTAAAAGAATTTAAATTTGTCATTATTATCGTTTTCCCACATTAGCCCACATGTGTTCGAACTGTAGAAATACAGGCTGCTTATGAGGGTTTGGGCCATAATTCATTACACTGCACCATTGCAGATTAGCAGATGTCAAATGCAGCCGAAAATTTGATTATTGGACATCCTGGTTTTCTCATGATATTTACTTCACCTAGAGGTATTGGATAAAGATAAGGTATATGGCTAAAAATAAAAAAAAAAACAATTTATTTTTCTCGCTTTAAAAATAATTGGTTTGATATCTAAGGTCCTATTCACTGCGACACCGTAGAGTTCAGTTTCAAGTAAGAGATTACTTAAAAAAACGTAATCCCGCCTTTGCATGTTCTGTGGCACAAAATAGCAGAACTAGCTATTGAAGATGGCATAAAAAAGCTCCAAATTACTTTTTTTTCCCAACCCTTGTAAGTCTGTTTAGATTCTATATCTGTTTTTGTTGGTCTCACTTTAGATTACTGAAATTACCCCGCAATCCTCAAATACCTTAAAGAAAATATTACGTATTTACCAGCGCAACTTGCGTGGTTATTTTCGTGCCACCAGCCGCGCCGAGTATCAAGTCCACAGTCTCATTGTTCCGCAGTACAATACTGGGAACCATAGAGCTGAGCGGCTGCAGTCCTGGCGCTAACATGTTCGCGGGCGAAGGCGGCATGCCGTACACTGATTGCTGCTGCGGTATAGCGAAGTCGTCCATTTCGTTGTTCAACATAATGCCCAGGCTCTGTGAACGCCGCTGTGAGCCCCAGCTGTTTAAAAAAGAGTAAATTCATAGTCAAAACATTGTATATGTTGTTTTTTGTTTCTATTAAAAATTACTGTTAGGTAGCGCTTTTGAATACCAAAAATGGAGAATAGAATAGTAATTTCGATGTATGTATAATATAATATATAGTTTGTTAATTAATGTAAGTAGTGTTTAAATACTTTTATTAAAACATCAAACAGAAGTTTTTTTTTCAGAATAAATGCGTATAATACCTATATGCGATATATTTTGTCTTTTGATTTTTTTTTATTTCAAGTACATTTGTATATGAAATTTGAGCGTGCATGATCACGTTGTAACGATATACTCACATGAAGTTGATAGTACTAGTAGCGGACACCGCGCTGCCGTCAGGCGCCACGACTATGATGTGTGCCGTCCCGTGGTCATCGGCGCCTTCAAACATCGCGCCATAGTGCCGCCAGTCCGAGAATGTTCTAGTATCGTCCACTTCCTGTCTGTGGGACCTCGCCCATTCAGGAGTTGACAGATTACGTTGTAGCTACGAAAATTACTGTTATTTGATTATTGTATTTAGTAATTTATGTATTTAGGTAAATGTTGTACTAAATTCTAAACTGCTTAATATAAACGAATACATTTTTCTTTTTATATTGTTACAACAATAATTGTGCATGAATAATTTTTATTCATGGTTTTCTTGATATTTTAATAATCATGCTTTCATATCATTAACTTACATTAATGCCTGATAGGCATTTAAAAAATCATGTTTATGTTATGCTATATCATTTTCTCCATCTGTTTATGTATATATCCAATACGCACATTGAATAATAATGAATGTCAAATTAAGTAGCAAAATTCTGGTCCGGTTCTGAATATTTTGTAACCAGACCTATCACTTTTATGTAAGTATGTCATCAAGGCTCGAGGCTACACTGAGATTGTAAATTGCATTTATCACGGTGTGGCTAACATAATTAATACATCGTTACTGATGTATTTTGAGAAAATTATTGGACGTGTTTCGTCACAAATATGTAGGTTTATAATGTACTATCGTTGGTTACTGGAGATCGTTTTTACCAATTGTCCTTCAGCTTTATTAGTTGAGGCGTAGGAAATATCTTCACATTAGTAATATAAGTTATAAGCAATGTTTGGATGAATGAAAGAGAGTTGGCTGGATTCTTCAAAATACGGGCATGTATTATACACGCTGTTTATTACGGCGTATGTAATTTACTAATGGGGTATGGGATATACATATATTTCACTGCACCATTTCCTTTATGGACAAGTAGGTGATTTGATTTGACAGCCTTCTGTGTCCTGCCAGACTTGGACCTTTTTCTTTGCGTCCCCACCAGGAATCGAATCGAACCCAGGACCCAACCAAGATCAATACATGGATGCACGGGTGAAAATTATAGTAAATAAAAACCTCACCTCCATGATGTCGAACGGTAAAGGGTTAGAGCGTGAAGGGTCGCCGAGGCCGGTTCGCCGCGCGTACGCGTATTTGAAGGTCTCGACTATGCGGTGCCAGTAGAGGTTGCTGTCTGTAGGCACGTCGGTGCCGGGCCCGACCCAGTCGTTCAGCATGTTCAGAATGAAAGCCAGCACGGACCCGGAGCCGGGCAGCGGCACCGAGAATAGGGTGTGCTCGCCTGATAGTTGCACGGCGATCGGATCTTGCCATTCTACCCTGCAACCATATAAGCCCCCCTATGATTATCTGATTGTATCTACTTATATCCGGATATAGTAGCAAGTTGTTCATACAGTACCTACAAATTTCTTCTATTTTTAAGAGTGCGTAAGAGAGGGTAAGTATCGAAATGGTTTAATTTATGATGCGCGATAAGGTTTATCGTTTTTTGTAATTCACCAAATTTTATCAGTCTCATTTTCACTCAAATTATCAGTGAATTTAAAATTATCATCCCACGTGGTTAATGCGCAATCACAACGAAGCAAAAATAAAAATATTGCTATTAACGTTTGTCAATTCATATCAATCCAAGGAATATGATGAAAGAATTTACAAATCACATACCGGTAGTTCCTGAGGTCGTCTTCTGTGACGATGCCACCAAAGCCTTCTATGTCGCGCACGAGGGCCGCTGTAAGGGTGCCGTTGTGAATCGCCTCCGGGCCCTCCTCTGCGATGATGTCGAGTGTACGCGCCAGGGTTGGTTCGCGGATTTTGTCCCCAATATTCCACACTTCTCCCGTTGCTGGATTCACGTATACTTCCCTGAAATAATAAGTCTCGATTAGCATAATTTTTATTTGTTACATAAAAAAAATATATATGCTTATGCATTTAAACTAAAGATGTTTTGTAAATTATATCAATGTAAAGAGAGATAAAGAATATCTCACACCCTTTTAGCAGAGTAAGGCTAGTAAACATTGTGTAAAATTTTTTTAAATAATCATTAAGAACTGAACTTAATAAACTTCTTAATACCTCAAAGAAGGCTCTGCGTGTATTCGCGCGCTGTGCGTTTTCAGCACGCGAGCCATGTATTCGCTGACTTGATGGCCGTTGCGGGCGAGGTCTGCTGCCGGCTTCACGAGCTCCCGCCAAGGTAGACGGCCGTACTCCCGATACAATGCGCCGTAGCCTCGCAGCTCGCCTGGCACGGCTACTGCGAGCCCCCCGACCGTTGAAGATGCGTTCGCGAACATGTCTTCGTGCGTCGCTGCTGGTGCTCGTTCCCTGGCGTTCAGTACTCGAACTCGTTTCGATGGCGCGTCGTAGACCGTTGCTAGGAAGCCGCCGCCCAGACCCATGCATTGCGCGCATCCTAGACCTTCGCAGAATAACGTTGCGATCGCGGCGTCCACCGCTGACCCATCTCTTTCCAATATACTCCTATAACAATTTGTTTTCTATTTTACATTTGGACAAACGCATTCATGATGATATTCTTACGAGTTACAGCGAAAGGTTTAAATACAATTCTAATGACTGTATATTCTTGTTAATATTATGATAATGTTAATGTTATTGTACATACTAATATAATAAATGCGAAAGTTTGTAAGGATGTGTGTATGTTTGTTATTGTTACTCTTTCACGCAAAAACTACTGAACCAATTGCAATGAAATTTGGTATGTAGATAACTGGACAACTGGAATAACACATAAGCAACTTTTTATCCCGATATTCTTACGTGATACAGACTTACGCGGGTGAAACCGCGGGGCGCAGCTTGTACATAAAGTCGATTAACAATTAATATTGGAATGTACGTAAGTATTTTATAAGTATGTGTCAATTATAAACTTAATAGTCAATGTGCATATTTAAAAAAAATTCAAAGAATTTCCTAATTATAATGTGTTCTAATGGTTATTTATAAGCTTCAATAAATTCTAACGCTATAACCACTGGTTGGAATAGTCAATTACGAATAGCTGTTAGCTTGAAAGTTTGTGATATAATAAATTTGAAGTGACAATAATACTTAAATTTAACTCAATCAAACAATTTATACAATTTTCAAATCTGTGTTAGCTACAGCATCAACAATTTAACAAACGTTCGTGTTACTGATATTTACCGTGTTTATAGTTCACAATTTGCTCACACGCTACAACTAGTAAATTGCGGTACGATCTAGTATTTTTTAAATATTATATTAGCAATCAGCTAAGTATATAATAGACTAGAAGTCCGCCACGGCTTCGCTCGTGGCCACATATATAGTGCACTCTGGGGTCACGTACATATCCAAAGGTGAAAGAATTTTTAAAACCGGTTCAGTAGTTTTGCGATTAGCGCGTACAAACAAACAAAAATAGCTTTTTATTATCAGATATGTCATAGATATATGTTAATTATTAAAATCGTAAAAACAACACGATTTTTATTAATAATTGTAATAACGAATAATTGTTAATTTTCTTGTGTGTAAAAGAGGCAAACACGGTGTCACCTCACATGGTTTTATTTGAATTTGATTTAAATAACCAAATAATACGCATATTGTAAAATGTGTTCGCCAATGTATGTTAAACAGGTGTACATTTTCCACGTTAAATAATATTTTCTAAAGAATATGCCTAAGTTAACGTAGGTATGATGGTAAGTTTTACATATCGACATCGAGAATTTACTACATACGTAAAAATATATTTTCTGCATTTACACCTCAAAGATTTAGACAGTTGCCGTAAGTACAATACTAATATTAAGATCGTAATTTTATTAGCATTTGTGATAGCTTAGGGCGAATGCGCCCTCAGTTATATAAACATATTCTGTTGGAACATTTTTATTCAAAACGCCATGAAATGTGAAGTCTACTATTACATCAGTTTCAACCAACTCACCGTCCAACAGAAGCACATTCAACGCCATTGGCAGCGACGACGGCCCGGGGGAAGCGCGCGTGGTGGCTGGTCCACGGCTGCAGTACCAGCACTGCCACCAGCGCGCCAACCACCAGCGCTGCCAACACGCTGCCTACTAACAACCAACGCGACCTGTTCAACAAATACATCACAAATACTATAATTCTCGGACAAAATAAGTCAGCATATAAACGACCGATTCGTATTAATTACTGGAACATCACTGTTGATAAAAATGTAAATCAGTTCCCCATTATTACTCAAATATTTACTTTCTTTTTTTTTGCAGATTAGTTGGAAGTGGTTTATAAACCGGATGGACAGTGGATACATATGCGCTAGCGTGTCGGGTTACATAATGTTAGTAGTTTTTAAATCCCTTGTAGCTCAATTTGTTTTTAATTTAGGTATAAGTATTTTTCTTGACAAGCCTATGCTTGTTAGAAACCTATGTTGGGTTCGCTAAATTATGTGTATTTAAGATTTTATTCACATGTTTAAATTCCATCGAAATAATGTTACATAAAATGTACTATTAAAACATCGTAAAAATGTATGTAGGTATCAGAGTAAAATCAATAGCCAAGACAAAGGTAATTGCTAATTATCATAGATATAAGATAAGTACACACTTTTATATACGTCACGATTTTTTTCTATTCAAATACGTATCCACATTACTATAACTGTCGCATAGTTTTCATGATTCAGAAAGTAAGAAAATTGTCTCAAAATGAATAAAAAAGTAAAAATACTGTATTTTTGAAAAATTTTGCATGTAACGATGAGAGCCAAATAAGGCTTTTGTAAATGTCAAATAGTAAACTTCATCATTGCGTTATGACAGAGGCATATTTTTTCTTTCTCCCTACAAGTTTTTATATAATTATTTTTAAAAAGTTAGGATAAGTTTAAAGATATAATCCATCGAAAATTTTTTTTCGTTGAAGTATGCTATCTTTTTCCTCAGAATTATCCTCAACATTTAGTTGCAGAACAAAGTAATGATAGGTAATAAGTATTTGCGCAGCTAGACTGTATGTCTGGTTTAAACACATTATCTACTTCTTCAACAGTTGTATTTAATGACTAGCTTTGTCCTGTACTATTGTAATTTACTGAGTGACTGATTCGATTGTTTTGTTGTCATCTCTCACTATTGTAAAACATGCAAATCTGAGCCGAGCATATGCGTGATAA
Source organism: Zerene cesonia (assembly GCF_012273895.1). Classification (NCBI taxonomy): domain Eukaryota; kingdom Metazoa; phylum Arthropoda; class Insecta; order Lepidoptera; family Pieridae; genus Zerene; species Zerene cesonia. The sequence continues at coordinate 3,027,697 of NC_052113.1, read as the reverse complement.
TAAAAAAATCCGGAAATTGGGATGTAAATTTCTGCGGAGGTGATTAGTCTCAAGGAAAAGTTTTTGTTATGAGAGCAGAAACGAACCCTAATCCCTCTCAGCTCTCGCTTTACTTTTATTTTATTTTTCTTTTTAGTTTATGTCATTGTTGAATAATACCAATAGCGTATAGTATTATATTATTATTAAATGTGGTATAGCTTTCTCTCAGTTAAGAACATCATCACTTCCGGAGATAATAATATTCCGTATGTTCACAAAAAATTATCATATATTATAAGTATTAGTAGTTATATATTAGTATGCGAAGAGCAGAATAGAAAGTACATCCACTTGTGTTTGGACACCTTATTTTAACGCTATAATGCCTCAGGCGCATTCTACTTGCCGCTTTTGTTTTAATGTTTTAAAGATAAAAAATTATAAAAGAACTGAAATAGTGCATATGCATTTACTTTTGTTTAATGTTTCTGTATATGGAATTATATTGTTAATGGGTGAATCAATGAAAAATATTTTATTTATTATATATATAAAGACATTCACAGGAAGTAGACTTCCCTGTGTCCACGTAGGGATAATGATCTTTTGATCTAAGTGAAAATGTATTAAACTTGGAAACTCACGATCACTTAAATATCACCTACATAATCTTATTGTTGAATCTCAAGGAATAAAATTGCATATAAAACGTGGAGCCAGTACAATTTTTAATTTTTAGGAATCTTTATACATATAAAGCGTAAAACAGGACCCTATTCCTTAGACTTCGCTGTCCGCCTGCCTGTCTATCCGTACGTCTGTTAACACGCTGTAGATATCTCATGTAGCATGATAGCGTGACAGCTGAAATTTTCAGACATTAAGTATTTCTGTTGCTGTTAACAACAAATAAAATCATCGAGGTTAAGCAACTCCACTCGGTCGGCACGGTCATAAATAAGAAGCGTGACCAATCTTTTTTTGCAATTGCTTTTAAGCTTATTTGTATTGTATACTTAAGATTTATTTTTCTTCGTAGTATTTTTTCTACATACTAGGTAATATGAATTGTCATTTACAATACATATTAGGTACATACTATAAAATAATTTAATGGTATTTTATTACTATTAATTTCTCCATTAAGGAGTAGGGCGCATTTCATAATCAAGATACTGTCATAACCTGCGTTATAGAATATACCGCAAATATATCTTCATATTCATTTAAATGTAATGAAAGTAAAGTAATTTATGTGTTGAAACCTATTTATCTCACATATTGTTGAGAGGATAATAGAAGTTACCATCATTACATTGTATCAAAAGCAAGCAATATTGTGCCACATTTGTTGATGTCACAAATGTAAATGTTTCTTTATCACTAAAATACGGTTTAGCGTAAATGTTAATACCTGCATTATATGAACCTCATATCTTTACGATTCTCCTGTTATCATCATGACAAATAAAATGAAATAACATTTCCCTTATCCTAGAGCTTTATTAAAATGAGTTAGAGTAGCAATTACCTAATTTAATAACTGATAAGAATAATATATATTCTTTCATGAATTTCAAAAAATTGCTCAGTACACAAAAATTAAAGTATTAAAATATAGATATCTTATCTGTTTTGCATTGTTGTTTGTAAACGTTTTTGATGCAGCAACCTATATAAAATATGGAAGTCTGGGGTTCCATCACTGTTACGATCTATGAATTTCGCCCAGAACTTTATAAAAACGATACCTTATTTAACATTTTTACGAATGATTAATTTCATATTTTGAATTAAAGTTTTCATTTCATGAATGTAATCTTATTTAATTATACTCAGAAACAATGCAATAGGTAAAAAATTATAATTTCTTATTGAATATTTAATTAAAACGGTTTATTGCCAGTTAAGAACAAAAAACACACGTTCAGTAGAATTTTCTTTAACTTCAATCAATATCTAAAGAAAAAACTGTTCCTTAATAAATTCCAGGTTGTCCACTAGGAGTTAGTCTAGGACTGCTAATTTGAATTAAACAGCCTTGACACATATTTAAATTCGACAGTAGAACAATAGGTAATGGGGTCAATGAATTGTGAATATGAATTACGAAATAATGCGACCAATCCTTTTTGTTTCATCTATAATATAATTAAAACGTATATACTTGAAGGTGTTTACTCTAATTTAACTATAAGTTATACCTGTCACGTTAAGCTTGGTGGAAAAAATGATGAGGAATGTCTAAGATGCATTATATTTTTTGGTATACTACCTGTACCTATCATTTAAACGAAGAGCCGGACGAAATACGACAAAGAAGAGTGATACATTGACCAAAATAAGGATGTTTCTTTTCATTTATATGAAAAATATATACTTAACATAATTCTAATGCACAGTAAAAACTAAAGGTAATTGCAATTCAATTACGTCGCAAAAAATGCTGACAAATTTCGTACACGTGCTAACGTCGTAATTGGATTACTAAATACGTATCTTCTACTAAGCATATGAAATATAGGCACATTATTATTTATTATCTAGATTAATGATAATTGATCACGGAAATACATATCTAATAAAAACAATTAATTATATTATGTATCATACTTAAACATTTTTAATATTTAAGGCATACTTACTATTATTGTTATAAAAAATAAAAGAGTAGGTATAATAAATATTCCCGTTTTATGAGAAAGTTTGTGCTTTTTCAATCGTTTTAATAATTTTAGTAATATAAGGACAGTTGTTTAAATGTTTAAATATCGATTTATGCATACTGAAGAATGTTGCCAAACTTGTTATTTTTTAAGTTCTGGTTGCAAACGGAAATTTTTACCAGTGATGATTAATGTGTTATTGGTCATAATAAAAAAGACACAAGACAAGAATAAAAAAAGTTTAATATGACTACGTCCTTAACCAATAATGCAAAATTCAAATGATCTTTTTTGTCTAGAAATACTTATATCAAATATAAAAAAATACCATTCGATAAGTATATACCGTCCAAGCTATAAATCGACATCTATCGATTTTATTTAATTTTAGAAACTGTGAATCAAAAATCTACTTAAGTTCGTAAGTTCCTTATAGTCTTTATATCCTGGCGTTGGCTAAAATGAAGTCTTATTTATGGAATATGATATATCATCAATCTTTCTCTGTTTTCGAGTATGGTTGGAGGTGTTTAAGGTCTTTAACTTTTTAGCGGTTGTTATGTTTCGATTTTCTACACGGACCTAAAAACTATTATCCGATATTTGTTTATGTTTTAACTAGTAGAAGTAATTCTGAGCGATACGTTCTATGTTTTTTTTTTATCACCGATTAATTGATGCTGAAATAGGCCAAGTAGTAAATATTGTACAAGTCGCAAAAGTATACGTTTTGATAACGATTCGACACTAACAATATTTGACACTAAAAAATATTTTACCCAACGTATGATGACTTCGTAAAAATATAATAATGATTAAATCATTTAGCTGATATTGTATACTATTGTTTTATGGATACTGTTGCAATAAACTATTTGTGTGCAAAATTAATTTATTCCGCATTTGTAGAAATAATAAATTAATGACAATTTCTTTAGAAAATACAAGTCGACTCATAAAATACAATATTAATCATGATAAACCTTATGAAACTGGTTTTCATTTTATTGTCCCTCATACAAGTTTTTTTTTATATAATATCGTAAAAAACGAGATGAGGTACTAGAGGAAATAAATGTTTAGTGAAATAAAACAAGGGCTGAACCGATTTTGAAGGATTTGTTAACAGATAGACATATTGTATACAACCTGGAGTAATATAGTTTTCTTGTCTGAACATATGAGTATTCCTGACCAGCTGATGCAGCGGCAGCGAGCGGTTGAGAATTATTGTCCTAAATTAGTTAAGAATCAATTTTATCTATTTTATTTATCTCAAATTGTATCTTTTGCTATCAATGAAGAATCTTAAGGACGTAAGCATTTTACCTACTACGTTGTATTTGAGAATTACCTACCTGCATTATCACATTTTCATATATCGCAGTACACTCATAAATATATGTTAAGCGAATATTCACGTATCTCACCTTAACATTTTCCTAATGGCACGACAACTACTATCAAATGGTGCGCACTGACTGCGCAAGCGTTTAGTTTTTAGAAGGCCACTTCGTTGCGTATAGGTACAAGAACCATTAGCTAGAATTCTGCCTATAAATGAATGTCAGCCACCTTATTATTTAATTCATTGCTGTGACAATACCTCGTGTTTGTTTGAAGATATGAATTCATGTTTGACTTGGGTATACTAACAGCTTATATTTTATTGAAGAGCCACCAAATATAAAGCACGGAAAACATACGGCAGGTTTGTAGTTACTTAGTTTTTATTGGTGTCAAAGTTTCAAACGAACACTTTTTTTTGTTTTTGCCATATTCTCAGAATATGGCAAAATCGTCATCATTTTTATATCAGTAATACCTTCTTAAGTTCTTCATATTTCACAGTTTTAGTTAAATTTTCTGTTGGAATTTTCGGTTATTTACCTATTAATGTAATTTTGTAGTATGCATACCTACACGAATTACTCAGAAGTCAGAACTAATACTAGAAATTTAATAGAAAAAAATCTTTTGTATTTTATAAAGTAAGCAGTAGGTTTATAACCTAAAGAAAGAAAATATATTTCCTTCTGAAAATAAAAATAATAAATAAATGTTTTTTTAAGTTTCCTGTACAATTTTTGTTGAAGAGTAATAATAAATAAAAATAAATAAACAATGTCATGTCTATACAGATACGAATTTACAATAATTATAACGAAAAGGCTCAGTATTTGGTGAAAACAATGACGTAAAGGTCAATGCTTTAAATGCTGTTTTTTAGCCATAGCATGCAGTTACACCACGAGTACAATATATAATATATATGTACAAATTGAGGTATTTAACTATACATTAGTTCAGACGATAGAAATGAAGTTATTATAAAAAAAATATATTTATAGAGGTGTCCCGCCGATAGTAAAATGCTCAACGGAACTTTAAAGTTTATAGGGGATGTAGGTATAGACTAAGATGAAAAAAAGCTTAAAAGAAAACGGGACAATATAATATTATGTTGTTATTGGTATGATTCATCGAAACATCTTATTCTCAATATAATAAATTTGATAACAATCAATTATATTAATTACATACTTAAGTTCATTCTAATATTATAAATGTGAAAGCAACTGTCTTAATGAAATTGATTATTATATAGAGAGAACCTTAGAAAAGGACATAGTTTTTATCGCGAAATAGAGGCTTCATAAGGTCGGTTTTGAGGGACGAAAATTAGTATGAATTCTCCGCCGGCGTCAGGGTACCATAAATCAAATAAATAAAAACTCATCTAGGTATATATCTTATTGTTTAGATTAAAAAACAGGTTGCTTAAATTAATAAGTACCGCTAACTGTATAATTGGATATAGGTACAAGTATTTAAGTATGTAGACTATGCAGCAAATTAGGATACCTTACAAGTATGCTACAAAGAAAACTAGAATGTCGGCTGTCAGCTGTTCTTCAAATCATAAAATCTGAAGATTTCTCTGTGTATTCCCATCACCCAGTTTATGTGTTAATCGCGTTGGCATTTATTACAATAATTACACCCTGGAAGATTTTTCCTTCAAAATTGTAATTTTATTAATTTAAATGTTTTAAATGATTTAGTTGCATACGTATTCTATAATTATTTATTCGTAAGAATTCGTAGTGTCTGGAGATAGTGCGGTAGCTAGAGTAACAGGTCACTTTTTACTGCATTGAATATCAACTCATTCCCACTGGAATATTGTTTGACGACACGAATGATGGTAAGAGCTAGTTATTGGTCACATACCACCAAGTGACTTCTTGCACAACCTTTTTAGTAATTTCTCTATATATTTAAAGTTTTCAGTGAATGATCGTGAGTCAGAATTGATAGGTAGAACTGATTGAATGTAAAGTACCGATGTGTGATTATCTATTAATTTTTAAACAATTGATAAATAAAGATATTTATATGAAGACGAATGATGATTCTAAATTTATGAAAAATCATTAAGGTATTATTTATGAATCATTTCATAATTTATATTAGTTAGGTAAGTACTTTTTATTAATCACTTAAATTAATCTGAATAATGTTTGTACATTAGAAATGCAACAATTATTATAATCACATCATTTAATTTGCAGACGAATTTTTTATAAATGAATAGCTAGATGAATCAAATAAATAGAAAGCAAAAATTAATTTTGTTTCGGACTTGAAATAAAATCCTTTTCTTTATAATGATGTCCATCGACGGATATTACTTTTTTACTATTGACTTTACTTTAAAATTTTCAAGAAATTATAAGTGCCTTCTTGGCGTTTAGAAGGCCATTAATCTACTAAATACAGATTCTTAATTAACCTAAACCATTTCATTCTACCCAAGAAATATGAATTCTATTCTAGAAAAATATGAAGTACCAATTACCTACCCAAACGCATCTAATTTGCATTGTATTATAATACAAAGACTATAAACCGCCTTAATCATACTTGAAGGAATTAAAGTATTTGACAATGATGATAAGATAAATGCTAGTTAAAATACCTAAACGGATTGATTAGTATTTAAATGTTTATCACTGGGGTGCTGTTGGGTACAGGAAATAAAAAACAGTAATTGTTTGTATAGTTCAGTAAAAGTATACGTTGCCTCTTTTTAAAATGTTTTTGTGATATATGTGATTGATGATATTACATGGCTTTTGTGACAGACCCAGTATTTCGTATTTTATTCGATATGTTTGTCGAATTTGATTACAATATGTTTATATATTTTATCTGTAGGTCACGGTAGTGCCCCCGCATACACGAGCCAAGCGAAGCGCAAGGGCACTTCCTACCTTTTCTCATCATTTTTTTTAAACTCTCATAGAGTTGGTTTCCGATATACATATAACTAGCTGATAGTTCATACATTCAGGATATGATGGCAATAATAGACTAATAAAAATACACAAAATCTTTAGTGAATGTCTCAAATACTTTAGATTTATTGATATCGGTAGTTTGGCCGAGTAGATTCAGAAGTTTGGGTCTACATGAGATCCTTTCTTTTTCACAGGTAAAAACTTGTGTGGCCGTCTTGGCATGTTTTTAAAGTTATAGACACATCGTGTATACTGCAGAATCGTAATACCAAAGTGTAGGCGAGTGAGTGAGATATAATTTGTCTTATACGTGCGAGTGAAAGAGTGCTAGAGTGCACGCACTGTTACTCTGATAAAATACAGTTTTGTTGGTGTATCCTGTTAACCTATTATTTTGAACGCCAGTGGTACCTACTGCAAAGTGCACAGAAAATAAATAGAAAAAAGAACCGTTATAACCCATATAATCTTGACCTTTTATATTACTTAGAACAAGATGTGGAAAATGACCAGAGGGTTAAAATAAACACAAACGCCATAAAATAGTACAAAAATATATTTAGGTATTTACAATATTAAATAACATTAAGGGTTTTAGCTAAAGGTGATCACAGTTGCAGAAGTAAACAAGAGTATAGCTTGCATAGCTTGTGATGTTTAGATGATTAGGGGGGTTTTGTCAAATGCTGGTACATTGAAAGGATGCAAAATATAATCTACTGTTTTTTTCAATTTCCATTTTTTACTCGGCCAATCGCGGGACTTCACAAGTTATATATGAAGTTAGTTGCTTTTCTACAAGCGAATTTGCGAATGTCTTCTGATGTTTATCTTCGATCGACAGCACAACTTATGTTGTCTCGGAAAATAACAGCAAAAGTGAGCTCTTACTTTTTTTAGTTAGCTTGAAACACAGCTTACATAATGATCGTAAGTATTATATAACACTTGTTCTATTTTACGACTCTAGACTTTATACACCCAGTAAGGCCACGGCCGGATAGAGGCGGCTTTAATGGCGCTTAGCGCCTAGCGAGTCACCTGTAGAGTAGCTTAGTAAAACAAAAATATTGAATGTTATAGAAAGGCTGCACCGACCGCTTGGCATCTAGATAGCAAGCAGCCAGAATGCAAGCCATTCGGGACTAGGTAAGCCGTTTGTCTGTGTGGCCATGGCCTCAGGGTGTCATGATTGTAACTTATAATTAGGTTGAACTTAAAACTTGAAAACATTTCTCTTCATTTGCTAGGAAAAAAATTAAATGTAGCTGTACAGGATTAGCATAACGCGGTCAGAATTGAGCTGTGGTTGGAACATTGCCATGTCGATCTAAGATGTGTATGCCTGTAACGTAACGAAAATCGCCATTCAAAAAGGATGATGACATGCGTGCGAAGGGGTTGATGATACGTATATAGAATGCTATCGCATTGATAAAACTAATTCAGCTATATAAGTCATTCAAAAACTATGTATCATTTGCTCTCGTTAAGTCATTAACGCATGAATTTAATAACAACATCTATACTATTGAATTATTATTGCTATATATGTAGTCCTATTAAGCACGCTGTGTAAATAAATTATTGCTACAATAAGGAATTAATATTACAACATAGATGCGTTGTGTTAATTTCTGAACATTTTGTTGAAAGAAGAGTATTATTTGTATTCAGAGTAAAATGTCATTTAAAATAGTCGTAACAAAGAACGCAAAATCGTCTAAATACATTCACAACAATTTATCTATTGAATTAATTCTTTCAACTTAAAAAAAATAGAACATTAATGAAGTTAAAATATATTTGAATTAAATAATAAATTAATTACGACACCTTTACAAAAAAATGTCACGTTTTTCCTTACGAACGAAACGTGGACAATGTTAGTATGTTAGTACTAAATGTACCTACTGTGAATTATGAACGCGAGCCTCCATGGTATTCTTGCTTAGACGGACAATCTCCAGATATCAGGCATGTAATGGATGAGATTGTTGGATATTGCCCTTGCGCTTGCAAAAAAAGTTGTCTGGTGCATATTGTATTAAAAATGGAGCATCACATTTACGTGAAGTTAATTATTTTGGGAGCTTTGAAGTGTCTGTACAGCAATATGGCCGAAGGAAAGTGTCTTTTACGTTATCGTCTAAAATATACGCAAAAAACAAGCTGGGAGAATCTTTGCCAAGTATCAACTGTGTATCTTGATTAGGTAGGTACCTCATGTCTGGAAAATTACTGTCTAAGCCAATAAGCATACGATCATAGGACATATAAATACTACTCAATCGTCGACATTTCGTTTGTTAGAAAATACGTGTCGCCATGAGGCGCTGGGATCTTGGACCATATACGATAAATATGTATCTAGACTGACGTCTTGGTGTATATTTATTTCCTTTATATCTAACATACTTCCATAATATAAATAATATTTTATATTTAACTTATAAGGAAACGAATTTGGTAACTAAGTATGCTAAGGCCTAAACGTTTTTAAAGGTCTTATCGATATTAATTCTAAGTGCATAATATGTAAATAGTTTAAAATACCTTTAAAACAATTCATTCATACACGTATCGTAAGGCACTTATAGAATCTATCTAGTGAAACGTTAACAACAGAAACTGAATTATGGTGATCAAATGTCAACCATCCCTTTATGAAATCTCTTGGTCTTATTCTTATCTCATATACTTATTTATATATTTTTCCTAAGGTTATTTCAAAAATATACAGTGCCGTTTTAAGCGAGAGAAAGAGTATTCAGTTAGAAATATTCTTAAAGTATTGAAGATATCTTCGTTTTACAGTTCTTTTGTGTGTTTTTAGCAATTAAGATTTGGGGTTGACGGCCACATCCAGATGTTGGGCAGATGGTATTTGTTAAGTTCATGTTTTCAGTAAATTTATTGCATAAGCAAAGGATTTCTTTTTAAGTACACAAAAAAATCTATTGTACATATGACAAAATATTATGTTTGCCTATCTTTTTCATTGAATAAATTTTTTAATAAGCCTTGTATTTACTCTCATACTAAATATTTTCTACGCCGTAGGCTCCGTTACGATTCATATAAATTTGCTATAAGGAATATTTAAGACATTTTCTAATACCTGTTTCATGAAAACAAAATAAGATTAGTTTTTTAAATAAATTTTAAATGGCTTATGTATAAAGAATAAATTTCAATTAAATTATTTAACAATTTCAATATTCAAGGTACTGTTTCGTGGCTTAATTTCTTATGGAGTTGTAAATTTCATTACAGCAATAATTAACAATTTTCTAGTCAATAATAATATATAATTTATGTTTGTGCTTCTCTAAAGTATGTAAAGATAGTCTGTGAAATCTTAGTCTATTACAGTCTCTTTTATATTGCAATAACCTATTAACATATTATATGCCAATAGACTAAAGCATTAAGACATGAATATATATCCATTACAATGAATTATAGTTAGAGACCTGAGACCTATATATTTGGCTAGTTACAATTATCCTAGTTCCTATTCTAGCAAGGCACAAATGCTCGTCAAGAAAATGGATTCCATAAAACAAGATGAAATTAAACTAATCATATAAATAACCTTAACATTAAAATGGTCCCACTGAACTGCACTTGTAAAGTCACAGATAACACAAATGTTTTAATATCAGGCAGGTTTCCGCAGTTTGTGTAAAAGTAAATGCTAGGATTGAGTTTTTGTCTCTCCTGTATCGCTGTAGCAGTGCTTATGACCTGGGTTTTTGTAGGAATTCTCATGGAGGACACTGTGGGAACTAGTCCTACATTTTGTGAGACACAGTTCATAATCATCTGCTAATGAGTGGACTAGAACATGCTCTTCAACTGTGAGTTTTGAGAGGACCACTTGCAGCATATTTCTCTGAAAATGCACAATTTTTTCAGGTTATTGGACAATATTTCAGATTTTTATTAGTAATTGAAATTATTGCTTGAATCCTGTCATTGGATAAGTTAGGAGTGCGATAATTAAATAAGAATATTGTGAAAAAAAGGACAACAACATGTTTTGGCGATAAACATTCCTTTTATGGATTAAATATAGTGATTATAAATGGACAGCCATTCTGATTTTTTGACAAATTATTCTTCAAGCAACATAGTTGTGTTCAATTTTTTTAGTGCATATAGTATACTTTTAGTAAATCATATATTCTTATCTTAATCATAAAACATGTGTGTGGGAAACGAAAATCAAGACTCGATGCTATTTATATTGTATAAATGTGTCAGTCAAGTTTCACTTTTACTTTTCATAGCAACAATTGTTTGATTATATAGATTGACAATAAAAATTTAAAATAGATTCGATTAACGATAACAACTTGTTGAATTTTAGGATAAACCATTTTATTATATGCTTTACATAATGACCGTGCAGTGGTTAACGCGTGAGCGTAAGACTAAGGGGTCCTGGGTTCGAATCCCGGTGGGGTAGCACAAAAAAAAAATGTCTCGATCTGGCAGGACACAGAAGGCTGATCACCTACTTGTCCATAAAGAAATTCGATCAGTGAAACAGATGCATATCATCTGCCCCATACCCCAGTAAGGGACACGGGACTTCACTTTACTCTTTTTTTTACATAATGAAATGAGTTCTCACCTTGTTAGGGTCCAGACAACAGGAGACACAGTATTCATATACAATACAGCAGTGGTTTGCATTACATGATGTACAACTGTATCTTGATGTTTCTTCTGCATCAGCAATGCAGCATCCATTCTTTCCTACATCATTTCTTTGACAAACATAACCTGAAAATAAAATGGACATTCACTGAAGATAGAGACCTTTTAAGTAGCATATTATGATATCTAAAGAGACTACTTGCAAGAGTAAATGTTTATAGTTAAAAAATAACAGAGAGCTTATATATTATTTTATGTTGTGTTGCTGTGAAGATAATACATATTAAAAATGGCATTTGATTGTTTTAATATAACTTTTTAAACTTGGAGGCATATGCATTTACAGTATCTGTATTATTTAGACTTCCAGCCTCCATTAAGTACATACAGTGGATTGCCTGTATCCACCAAAATAGCCAAATTTAAAAATCAAATAGCTTTATATTTTAGGAAAAGAAAATCGCACATACTTAATATATTCAGAAATGGCTTTTCATAACTCATCCAATTATCTAGATACAAAAATTCCTGTTGAATAGTTAACAACAATAAGTGTCTCGAACATGGAAATTGTCAATAGCTGAGCCTAGATCTATTGTCTCGTCAATCTGCTCTTGCTAGTAAGACTGTGTATTCATAATTGTAATTACCTCTGTCATCTACTATAAGTGCTCTTCCTTGAACGGAGTTTCTGCACTCAACATCTACAGTCTCATTGTGCTCCTGTAATGTTCTCCACACAAAAGGTTTCTGCTCTAAGGAAACATCCTGATATATCATATTTTTATCTGTACCCTGAAAGTGAAAAAAAAAATTGATCTATGCCTCAACAGTTAATTAGAGTAATTTTGATCACTAATAATTATCATACATGTCCCAGTATTCCCCTTATAGGGGATAAAATCTTATCTGTTTAAGTCTGTTGTATTCTTAAAATTACTAAATGATTGGAGCCCCCTTAAGACCCACTAGTTATAGGGCTCAACCAGACTTGTTTTTTAAGATTAAAGATAGGTTTAATCAATGGCTACAGGGTAGACCTAAGTCCTGACTAGAGCTAGGTGTACCCACACTTTGGGTGTTTCATATAATATATAATAGTTTACCTCTCTAAGAAAACTGACGATACAGTAAGTCAACGAAGATGCAAATATAATACCCAGGACCAATGGTCTTCGGATAAAGCGTAATATGGCAGCATACCACATTTTAATGTAAATAAGCCTTGTGTTATTACTATAATCTCTTGAGCACAAAGTGTGTAAGGATAACATTTTTATATATTATTACGTTTCCGCATAATCTTCAATAAATTTTCTTTCATATTGCACAGTTTGTAACATAACGCCAATATTTGTAATATTTAGAAAACAATGTATAATGAAATGTAGCATTTATATCATTGCTTATTTAATTAGTAAACTATAATTAATAACAATTCAAATTTATACAATAATCAAAAATATTCTTTTCGGTGAAATAACTAATCCTAAATGACATTGACGGTTTGACAATTGTCATTTGTCATCTTGATTTTAGGTTACAGAGCATACAATGTATGCAAAGAATACAAATATTTAGATTTTTTCGAATTATCCCTAAAAATAAATAAAAGAAAAAGTCTAATAAAAAAGGAAGTCTTGTGTTCATCCGTTATTTGGAGTTGAATACAGTAAGTACCTATTATGGCAATAATGTCAATGAATTAAATAAGTTTAACGATTGTAAAAAAGTTAATATAGAAAATGGAATTTCATATTCAATAAATTGTTTTCAAAAAATTAAAAGTTAAAAAGATTAGATGTAATTGACTTACTTGTCTTAGGCCGTACTGCAACTTATACGTATTATTCTGTGCCTACACGGCTGAGATAAAGCCCCTGCCCATCGAACCTGGTTGTGATCAACCTCCTCTTTACCAAAATTTAAATGTTAGGAGAAGAAGGTACTCCAGCTCTCTTTAACCTATCCCAAAAGATATCATAAGAGACTAGATCAAAACCCTGACAGAGTCAAGAAAGGTTAAGGCAGCAGCAGTACTTATAAGCCCGTTTAAGGGAAAAAATTTTAACAATCGCAATACGATAGTTTTCGTTAAGTTGAAGTACACTATGTGTAAGTGAAGTACAGTAGATAATATGTATGCTGACTACAGAAATTAAAAAGAATTGCGAACACGATTTGAGTTTGCTTCATATTACACTAGCTGCTCCCCGCGATTTCACCCGCGTAAGTCCGTATCTCGTACGAATATCGTGATAAAAAGTTGCCTATATGTTATTCCAGCTATCTACGTACCAAATTTCATTGCAACCGGTTCAGTAGTTTTTGCGTGAAAGAGCAACAAACACACACACACATCCTTACAAACTTTCGCATTAATAGTATTAGTAGGAAGTAGGAGGATAATAAATACATAATAATAATATAATAATTAATATTCGTACGAGTAGGATAGGATAGGATTATCCCAACGGAGTATTCATCAGGTGATCCTGTCATTTCATCAAAATCCTTTTAGTAGTTTCAGCGTGATTGACGGATAAGTACTTGTCCATACAAACAAACTTTCACATTTATAATATTAGTAGTAAATGAGAATAAAAATAAGAAGAGAAAGTATAAAAAGAAATAAATTTCTTAATGTAAATAATAAACTGTACAAAAAATTATTATTACAGCAATTTCAATAACTCAGATAGAATTTTTCATGTAAAGGAGGCTTCAATACTTAATTTGTAAAGGTATTCATCCAAGACATAATTTGAATGTTGAAGACAAACGTCTGTTCCTCTTAATAAATTTAATGGTTCAATCAATTAATATGAGTATATTCCTAGAAATGAGTCATCAGTGAACATATTTAGGATATATGCAATCTGGAATCACTTCAATTGTAATATTCAAATGTAATTCAAATATAATTCAAATGTATATTTTTATGGTTCTGCCAAATATCACCTGGAGACGCTTGAGGCGATGAGTGATGATGAAGAGGCGTGCTAAGGAGCTCATAAACGACGATGATCTGGTAGGCAAAAGACTACAGAACCTCGCTCATCGCCGTAGAGTGGCTAGTCTATCGCTCTTTTATCGGATACACTTTGGAGAGTGCGCTGCGGAATTACACAATTAGATTCCGCCATCCCCATTCTTCCATCGGTCGTCGAGGCGCACAGACTCTAGGCACCGCTTTATGGTGGATGTTCCATGTATCCGGATTAAGCGGTTTGACTCTACATTCTTTATTCGAACCGCAAGGGACGGGAACATGCTTCCTGAGTCTGTGTTCCCTGACGGGTATAATCTGGGGATCTTCAAAAGTAGAGTGAACAGGTACCTCCTAGGGAAGCGCACTCCATCTTGGACTACATCTACGCTTACCGTACGGCGAGATGGTAGTCAAGCGCTTCCCTATCCCACAATAAAAAAAAAATGTTTAATAATAGCTTAATTGCTGTAAGAGTTACTATATATGTTTAAAAACATTAAAAACACTTTTAATGTGGGAGCCGAGAATGCTTCGGCACAAATTAGGTCAGCTCGCATCAGGGTACCATACCCCCCTACAGAAAAACGGCGTGAAATAAAAGCAAGCTATTGTGTTTCGTACTGTGAGTGGGGGAGCAGGAGGCCCATTTCCTTTTACCCACCCCTTCCAGTTCATTCATTCTTTTTAGTCAATCCTTTCCTTTTTTTGAAAAGCGGACATTGTATTCACAGAGGCATTACCCCTGGGAATGTTCAGGGGCGGTGGTGATCGCTTACCACCAGCTCGGATGCCTGCTTATAGCATAAAAAACATTCGAATTGGACCCGTTCATTATTACACAGTCCGAGGGCTAAGTTAGGTTTCATGTGATACACACTAAAATTTTGTAGAGCTTTTAACCGATATTGACAAAATTGCTTTAATTTACTCATAATATTCGATGTGGTATATCACAGTACAGTAATACATAGATAACATATTACTGAGTAATAGCATATTTATAACTATATTGAGATAAAGCATTAATTACTTATATAGTATAGTTGTATGAGTTGGTAAGCTTATCTTCTACGGATACTGACTCAAACGCTGATTACATTCTCATTTTTCGTTCACTGTAAGCTTATCAGTATTGGGTTGCGTTATATTTTTGTTTAATAATAGCGTAGTTGCTGTTGCTACTGCATTGTTTAATCGCATAAGGAAAAATATGGATAATAAGTACATCGATTTTTTTAGGTTTTGTTGTCGCTGGAATCTTGAAACTTCTTTTTTGGGGTTGGTCTGATTAAAGATAGCCCAGTCTTAAGATACTAGGGCACTTATAGGGGAAAATAAGTACTATAACTGGTTCATTGTTAGTTTAAATTAGGACAACGCCTATTTGTTATTTCATTATAACATATTGGTTACTTTAAGTTTGTTAGTTGTGTTTTAACCTTTTGTCATTGAATCAACAAACAATTAATAGGGTACTGTTAGTGGGTCGTACCCTTATTATGTAGGAAGTTTTTTTAAGGAAAATCGGGCAGTTATAACATATACTTACTAGTATACTATATATACCTATACCCATTTATATTTTGTGACTAAACTACTAATGTACCGAATTTAATTAAATTAGATTTCAGTTGTATGAATTATCATGGTTAAGTATAATGAAGTAAGGACGAAATATATTTGCTATTTTATCCTATAGACAAGAAGCACTTGCCTAATAACATCCCTTCACATATTCGAAATTTCGCGGAGGGTTATTTTCCCACCAATCCTACTCGTGAATAAGCAATATTTTTTGGGACTATCAAGTACATGCCAGCAAGAGATACTTTAAATTTAAAGTAGTTTGGATTGTAATGAAATATTTATAGTCTTTACACATTATAATTATATCATATCAAAAACAATATTTATTGAAAATTTAACAACTTCAATACAATGTAACAGGATGTAATTAACATATATTGGTTTCATAACTGCTTGTGCTCTCGCTTTTTTTTCTATTTTCACTTCAGTACTTAATTGCCGGAGGGTTGGCAGCAGAAAAACTTGTGAAGTTGCCACTCTGCTTTCTAAAATGATAAGTTTGTATAAATTACTACAAAATTACACATGTATAATTATTATTGTAAATTTGATGCAGGTATGTTAACAGTCAGTGACTATGTTAGTTGCGATATAAAAATGTTCGTATTTTTTACATTGTGTAAAATTGTGTCTCATATTTTGTAATGCATATTTTATAAGAGCTTGCAATCAGTCAATATGAACGGGTTGTTACTAGTTAGAAACTAAATAAAAAATATACAAATCTTTCGTAAGTTTTTTTATTTCCAAATTAATCCATTTTTTTACAACAATTAAAAGAAAAAAAAAAAAACAGCCAGACCAAATCAAATTCTTTCACATCGAGATGCTATGCAAAAAAAAATATAGGTCGTAAGCTCGACACAAGTGCCCACAAAAAATGCGATAGGTAAGGTTCATATGAATAGATTATTAGCACAAGTGGAGCTTAAATGTGTGATGTTATTGTGATCTGTAATTAAATTGTTATTTTGAAATCAGCATATGTATTGTTATTACGAGTTTTCATCATTCGTTTATTTATTAGATATACATTTTTTCTTTATTTCTCAGACCAATAAAAAAGAATAGACAATAATACGCACAGATAATAACAATATTTTAGTCATTCGCGGGACGACGTATGCTCGCCACGACATAATTCACTTGACTCGTTTTGTCGCGTTTTGATAGTATATGCATAGGTGACATACTACTATATTAGTAGTTTATGTCTATATCTCATGTCTAAAGTAGAGATACATGTATATGACGTATACAAAAGGTTGACATCAATTTTTCTATAAAACCTAACATGGCGGGAAAATGACATCGAATTTTGAAGTTTTTGGTCAGATATATCTCGTCGTCGTTATTGACGGCGAGAAAAGATCATGCATCGTTTCTTATGGGTAAATAAGAATATAAAATAGTAATAAAATTGCTATAAAGACCTTACAACTGAAAAAATGTATAATGCTAGATACATTATATTACATTATTATTTATATGAGTTATTTTGTATGTATATTTATTTTATATATGTATGTTGTATGTAAATTTTTAGAATGTTGTTATTTTATTTGTTATATTTGCTATACTTTTTACCTATCTCCTTTTAAGTTACGTTCCTATCTATCTTTCAGTTGGTTGCCTGGTAGAGATCACTTATAAGTGATAAGGCCGCCTTCTGTGCTGTATCTACTTATTTGTTTAAGTATAAGTTTTGTTTTGTGTTTTGTTTGTCAGCACAATAAAGTGTTTAAATAAATAAATAATTTATAGTTTGTTAATGTCATCATTACAATTGGACTTCAGGAGCAATGTCTAGCACACCGGTATTTAGTACTTCTTAAAGACATCTAGAGAGCTTTAAAATTGTGTCTATTTACAAACATTTATTGTTATATGTTTTCATTAAAAACAACAAAAAAAAAACACGTAATATAATACAAACTCCTTCAACGTATGTTTAGTCTTAGCACCTCTCAACTACTCTCCTCAGAATCAGGTTTTCATATATCGATACAATTAGATGTGTATATGTTTCCCCTTTATATTATATGATTCAATACAAATAATATTGAGTATTTGAAGGCACCTAGATCAATACTTGTGGCTTATGTGTATTTGATATATGACTTTAATCAATAAAACTCGTAAATATGCAAATATTGTATGTGCTATGAATAGTATGTAATTAGCGTGAATATAGTTAAATGTTGAATTAATGAACCTTTTTATATCGCTTTCGTATATTTTTTTCTTAATATTGCAACAAAGTAAATATTTAAATATCATATTTTCCAAAATTACCATGCATTCAATACTGCAGTAGAAAATTTTGTAACAGCCTTTACACATTTTGTGGGTAGTCTTCTTGCACACATTACAAGCACCTAGCTTGACAGTTGTATTAAGAGATGTCACATTTTCAATAATTGGCATCATATCTTCATGGTTGACTTCCGTTTGCGGCTCTTTGTTGATCTAAAACAAAATAATAAGAAAATGATATGAAGACCAATTTTTTGTAGACATAATTTTTTTTCAAATATTGAATTTAAAAATATTTACCACTGTGAATTCATCTGAGAAATTAAACGTTAATGGACTTGTAAAACCACTGTCTGTAGATATTGTACATCTAGTTGCTTCTACTTGTTGATTAATATCTAATTGAATTACAATTTCAGGTCGATATATTGTGTCATTATTGCGATTCTCAAGTGAGTCATTTTCAAATATATTTCGTTCGCCATTGGAGTTTAAAAGACTCTGTACTGTTGGATATCTGTGTGAATCACATCTTGTATCCTGGTTAAATGTTGTTGGGAACACGGATCCATGTTGTGGTAATATATCTGAGTTTTCACTGAGTGACTGAGTTGAGTTGACAGAGTTTTGACTTCCATTACAAATGTCTTTGTTGGGATTGTTACATAAATTATGAAGTTCCTGATCTACATTAATCCTAACTTCTTCATTATTTAAAGCTGATTCAATTTGGTTTAGTTTATTCATGTTTATATGGTTAGAAACAGAAGAAGGGTTTTCTGCCATGAATATTGGGTATACATTATAAGGAGGTGGACGCGTCATGCTCTTATCCTTACACCATTTTATCATTTCAAGTAAAAGATATCTACTTTGGTTAAAAACAATAGGAAACGAGTAATCTTTTGCGATTGTCGTGATTCTCATAATAAAGTTGTTTAATACGGGATCATTATGTTCTATTGGTATTAAGTACTTTAGGACATATTCATATGAATGGCTGAACTTTATTGTTTTAAAGCTCTCATAATAATTCTGATTGTGACAAAATGGTCGTTTGGTAAAGTAAAATTTGATAATATCCAAAATATCGTACAGAATTATATCTAATGGATGAACCGCTGCTTTATGAACATAATTACTAAAAGAGTTATTTATAGACACTGAGTTATGTTCTAAATTAATGAATAAAGGCGTTGATGTTATTTCGTTGGTATTATCTTTTGTTTGCAGATTTTCTGTACATTCGAGCGTTTGTTTGGTATGTATTATTTCCTGCTTTTTATTTTTGGGTCTGGCACGTTTTCTTGGCCTGGTATTTTTATTTTTACTATTATTGTTGTTATCCTGAGGTATGGAAGGAGATATGTCGAAGTCATCGTCTATAATCACGGTCACCTTTACGGGCTTATTCAGATCAAAGTATTCGAGGTTTGAAGCACCTGTAAAAAGAAATGAATTAAATTTTCTCACAATTTAAGCGATAAAAAATCGATTCATAAATATTCTCATTTTATCAATATATCAGCATAATTACTCACTGCATTCATTTTGATAAGCTGAATCTAACGTGTGACTAGCAGAAGTAAACATGACCTGTAACAAGAAATAATAAATAAAGTGAACAAACAGGACAATAAAAATAAAGATGCACTCACAACGTGTGTTAAGGTGGTTTTAATTAATATATTATTTAATAAATTGGTGTCTATGTAGATTGTTGTTCAGTGACAAGATAAGACACATCACAATATAACTGATCTTATACTGTGTGTAGGTACTATTCAATGGAACTTATGGTTGCATGTACGCCGATTGCGTAAAAAATACTTAACAAAACGACGCAATTTATTTATTTATTTATATATAAGTTAATTTAACTGAATATTAGAAAGCAACTGACGTGACCTACGCAGGCGACCGGAATACATGTATACATGCACGTGTACATCGTACAGTCTCACTCGAAAGATCTCGAAGAGGCTCAAAAACTGCACAGGTCTATTCCCACATATATGCTGGTCTAGCTGCTCAGCATGTGTGGACCTATTCGGTGGAACGTACTAGCCAACAGGCCGACCTTTCATCATCATAGCCGGATAGCAAAACAAGGTCGGCCGGTGCTCAGTCAGGGGGTTTACAACTTTACTGCCGACATTTATGAAAAAAAAAAAAAAAACATTAAATGGTTCAATATTTATTACGTACACTACAATTAAATAAGTTTAATATTTAAGAAAATATGTTCCATTGTTTCGGTAATTTACTATTTTGCGTATGCATTCCACGTCGGTCCAAGGTATGTTTATGCTTAGTCATTGAACCTTCGTCGGAGAATATGTATTTCATTTTTTATATAAAATGAAACCTTTGATTGTATATTCTTGAGAAGATACAATATACACGAGTATAATCACTTTTAAAAATAATTTATTTAATATATTTTATATTTTACTTTATAATTGTTACTCATACTTAAAATTATTAAATATAGAAAAGTGAATTGTAAGAGTAAAGATCGTTGTCTGGTCGCTGGCGCAGCCTTATATTTCATCGAGTCCCGTATTCGGTGGGGCGGGGTCGATAATTAGTTGTCTTCGGAATTACCTTTTGTTGGCTGTATTACTGTATTGTTTAACTTGATCCTCTCATTCTTGGAGGTCCAGGGTGTCAACTGTCATCATAGTATACATTCGTGAAACGTCGTCGTCATGCCATTCTTTATAGTGTACTTATTTATTTTAAAACTATGTCAGGGCTTCTGGGTGGCTTGACTCGCGAGTAAAAATAACTGGTCGTGATTACTTTTTAAAAAATAATTGATTTAAACAAATTACAATTTTTATTGAGAATTATTGAGAATTGAATTTGTCATACGAAAAATCGTTTAATGAACACTACCGTCAACGACCTCTGCCCTCGCGTGTCTGCCCGGTCTGGCCGCTCGCTCTGCGCGCCGCGCCTTTTAGGCGCTTTAGATATACAGTTTTAGTCAATCATATCGTGATAACTTTTAAAATATTCCTCCAAATTACTCAGTGTAAAACACAAAGTTTATCTACATTCAATACGTAAAGTGACAGATGTATAACTTTTCATAAAAGTCCGATATATATTCTAAAATGTGCATTGTTAAAAATATCCGATTAAATTGTATGTTTGGTTCACTATTTTGATCATAGTGATTTACACGTAAAATATAGATATATACTGTCGCGGACTTTAATTTAGAACTATTTAAGACAAATATTCCTACAGTAATTATCTTTGTGTAACCCCAAACAATTAGGGCAGCGCCCGCCAATATAGCTCTCGTTAGGCAGTTATCGTTATATTATCACCAAATTATAAAAAATTCCTTTAAAATTTTAACTTATTATTTTATTCTGATATGAAGGCTATATTAATGCAAAGTTTCACACATCCTTATAAACTTTCGCATTTATAATATTAGTAGGATAGTATAGTATGATATATATGATAGTAGGAAGTAGTATATATATAATGATATATAATATCAATATATGATGATAATAATAATAAACCCGCAGGGCACCTTGTGGCGAGGTGACGAGGAGTTCGCTTTTGCTTTACATTGTTTATGGTTCGCAAAACTGCAAGAGGTACACCATATTTCTAACTTAACTTACGAGTAGACACTTCTATTACGTACTCGTATACCACACATGATGATTATGTATGTGGGACCAGGCACGTCTGTTAGAGATGTTATTATGTGTGAGACGTGTCTGCATGGTTTGAGGTCTTTAGCCGTTACAATTGCAAATGTGTAAGCAATCTAAATATCGATGTAATATTTTACAATTTGTTATATCACACACAATAGAATCTACACTAATATTATACTTTATAATAGGAATTAGGAAGCTTTTGTTTTACATGTTTGTAACGTTTTCACGCAAAAACCACTAGACCGATTTGAAAAATTATTTCAACATTACAAAGCTGCAATTTCTCTGAGTGACATAGGCAATACTAGTAAAGGTACCACGGGCGAAGCCGGGGAGAACAGCTGGTTGCTAATATAATAATAGCCTTTGATTAATTTCATAGGTAAATAATAAAAAAAAAAACTAATTCGCCTTCAATTTGTCAGTACTATAATAAATTTAAATGGGATCACATGGCAGGTAAGCAAAAAATAATAATAAAATCGGTTCGCAACCTAAAAAGTTACAAGGTAACAAACACTAAATACTTTGATTATAGATACATAATTCTAAACGAAAGGATAATTAATGTACGAAAATAAACCACATTGTTATGCAATAAGGTTCATATTATAATTGCTGATCTATTGATATTGAATAACATGATCAACTCAATTCTACAAAATATTTGAAAAATATAAATCTTACGCTTTTCATACGTTTGAAATATACAAAGTAAAGCGAACACAGAAAATTCAATAGATTTTGTGTCAAAAAATAACCAAAAACAAGTATTATTATTATATTACCCTCAGTAATCAATTGTTTTCATGAGGCAGCACTTGATAAGTGCGAGCATTTTCCGTTTACCCTAAATGTATAGGACTCGAATTATTCGAATTATTTTGTGTGTGGGTTACATGACGTCTGTCAGTCAACATATGTGACGTCATCACAAAACTATGTTTGTCATCCCGAGACATATTATATTATCTGTGGTTTAGCGTTGTTATTTTATGGATATGATTTTTATCCTCGATGTAGAACATATATAATACAATTTTCAAATTGAGGACAATGGTAGGCACGAAATAATCTGCATGTGATGCATCTGATTCACTTGAATGAATTGATTGAGAGAGAGAGAATGAGATTGAATGAATGAATGAAAATTCTTTATTGTGTACAAAATAGACACAATATAAAGACGAACAGAAAATTTAAAACAATTAGCGATCTCTACCATGCAACTCTAACAATAAAGAAAATCAATTTTTTTTTCTTAGTTCCCATCGGCGATCGAGCCCTTAGCGACGAGAGAAGCGACAAGCGTTTTACATCGGTATTTAATAACGACTTAAGATACTGTACTAATATCATAAAACTGAAAAGTTTGTTTGTTTGTTTGCTTGCTTGTTTGGTGGAACGCGAACGCTAATTACAGGAACTATTGAAAAATTCATCTGGTGTTAGATAGCCCATTAATTGAGGAAGTCCTTAGCCTATATAACTAAGGGTAATACATGGGCAAAACCGCGGGTCACAAGCTAGTTCAGATATAAAATGACTCAACTCATACAGTTTATGTAAATTGATGATTATTTTGATCTTCACTTCTTTATCAGTGATTTATTAAGAATGTTTTACTTCATACGATATGGGAATTACAAACAATTCGTAAGAAATACATACATTTCAATACATATTCCGGATATGTATTTTGTATGCATTAATTTAGAAAATCAATATTTCATACATGTATGCTTAGATCTTTAAAATTACACAACAGATTTTGATTGGTTTATTATAATAGAGTGATTAATTAATTTTAATTTTGATTCTTATTGGTTTATATATATAATAACATCTATTAAACTACTCTTAACCCGTACGAAGCCGCGGGCAAAAGCTAGTTTACATTATAAATTTATGTGACAGTATGTTTGTTTGTCTTTCTTGCACGTTGCAACGGAGCTATTTTATGATACGATTTTTGTGTCTAGAGATAGTGAGTCTAGTGAGAGACATAATGAGTGATATATTGGGAATTTTCCTTGTCTTCGCAGACGAAGCCGCGGGCGCAATGCGCAATGGCGTATGATATTATAACTAAATGCGTTGCCACACGAAAAATCATTGAGGATACTGAATATATATAAATAAAGAAATAAAAACATATTTATCTACATAAAATTAAGTACATCTCTTAACGACCCACTGACTACCGAATTTTATGTCTAATTAATAGAAAAGGAAAACGAAATAAATTTGCTAGTTGTTGTAGAATGAGTCCATAGTTGTGTGGAATGGCGTGTGGCGTGCGCGCGCCTGCGTGTGCATGTGCATGCATGTGCGTGCATGTGTGTGTATGTGTGTGTGTGTGTGTGTGAGTGTGTTAGTGTGTGTGAGTGAGGGAGCATGTGTGTGTGTGTGTGTGTGAGTGTGTTAGTGTGCGTGTGTGTGTGTGAGTGTGTTAGTGTGCGTGTGTGTGTGTGTGTGTGTGTGTGTTTGCACGTGCGCATGTGTGTGTGTGTGTGTTTTCACGCGCGCATATGTGTGTGTGTGTGAGTGTTTTGTGTGTGTGTGTGTGTGTGTTTGTGTGTGTTAAAATAATTTGTGTGATGAAAATCAATGAACAACAATCCAATGTCCGAGGGGATATGCGTAAAGATTTTGGAAACGTTTTATATTATTATTACGTCTTTTATTTTTTACTTCGATTATAAGAAAAAGCAAATAGGGATATTTGCTTTTCCAATTTTAATTCCATTTCTTAAATAAGTATTAGAAAGCACAGTATCCAAAAATCGTACAAATTTATTACATATTATAGATAAGAATTAATACGCAAATTCCGTGAGAATACTCACTTATAATTTATGGTATCAATCAATCCAAATCCAGAAGATTCCTTGCAAAACACTGCACAAATAATAATACTTTATACCACAATTGTATTTGCGATGGTAATAGCATTCAAGGGTTCAAGGTTACACAAATATCAAAAATAACGTTTTATGACACGCGCGAACACGTCGCCAGTCACTGATCAAATGAGAAAACACATATAAGTCACGGGTGGACGCGCGGGCAGCGGAGTGGGGGACATTTTATTGGAAGGGGTAAAGTGTTTACTAATGTACATATACACTGGCACATATTACGAGTATAATGATATGTAACTACGTCTAACATCCAAAATTTTTAAAAATATGTTTAAGCATCCAAGCTATTTCCTTAATTTAACGTGAGAATTTTTTATAAAGAAAAAAAAAACACATCATTGATTTTAACGAATTTTTAGAACGATATTGTCGACGTGACTGTTACGATAGCATTCGCTTTATGAGTGGAACTGGTCCGATTTGTTGGTGCTATTTTTATATATTGCAGTCATGTCCTCTACAGTTTGCTAAGGGCAGACACTGTCTGCTTTGAACCATTTTTTATGGCGAGATGTTAATGACATTGATGAATGCTTTTCGTAATATGTGACTGAATTAATCGCATGCATTATTTGTTGAACATTAATGTATGTATGTCGCAGGCAAATTGCATAATTATGTCATTTGTAATATTTTGTACATCTAATTTGGAATATGTTCAGAATTTACTTTTTCCACAGGTGCACAAGGAGTCGGTTGTGAGCCGACGGAGACCCACTTTACGGGCCGCCTATTTCTGGGTAGTTAAAAATACAACGAACCTAATGTAACCCACCCCCTTAACCAAAATAAAAAATTCTGATTCCGAATTCGGCATATTATGTATTATTCGTCTGCATATTACAAAATGTAGTTATGTATATATAGTAATGGGTAGTTAAAAATACAACGAACCTAATGTAACCCACCCCCTTAACCAAAATAAAAAATTCTGATTCCGAATTCGGCATATTATGTATTATTCGTCTGCATATTACAAAATGCCGAGCGTTTGTAAACGGCATAATTATACACTTTGCCTGCGACATATACATATCTATACACCTGTACATATAATAAAACTGTAAAAAAAGTGTTTGTACATTGAATAACTTAAAAAAAGGGAGTTTAAAAACAGTTACATAGAATACGAATACTATAAAAATTGTGTCCGTTTGTCTTTACACTTACACTTTTCTTTTGTTTGTACACGTTAATCTCCGGAAATGCTGGTTGGATTTCATTGAATTTTTTTCTTGTATAGTCGGGGAACATATAGTCTATAGTTTATTTCGGAAACTGGACCAGGTGTTCTAAATACATAACCGCAATAGACCGCCTAAATTATTTCAACCATCAAACATTCATTATACAACTCATCATCATACGATGAATCGAACAGTTCACGCATCTCCATTTCATCACAAACTTTAGACAACTCCTGATTGAATTCGCTGTTGGATTGTTCTATATTCTCTTCAATGGGTGTGGAAATGCAAGCACTGACGCACATTTCACTGCAGTTTTCCATCTTTCTAATAAAGAAGAAAGTATGTAGCACTGTTTATAGGTATTTTCATCGAAGTTGAATGATTTCTGCAACAACAGAGTTATCGCATTAATATCAATTTGTTTACACTTAATCTGACACACACACGTTAGGAAACAACAACAGAAATACAAGTAAGTTTGTCAATAGAATAAACACTTACCTCCATGGCTATTGAAGCGTTGAAGTAACACAAACGTAGTATTGGTAGACGTATACAATCCACTGTGATCAAACGACCATAGACTGACTGCAACTGTTCGATCTTATCTAGCACCATTCTTATCTAAAGCAAATTCCTAAGTACAACGAAACTGATTGTAACTCTATGAGTCAACAAACTTATCTCACGTTTCTTCGCAACAGGCATCAACCTGCTTTGTGACTCTCACAAAAGAATGCGATTAAATATTCACAAAACGAAACCGATAGTAACTCTATGAGTCAACAAACTTATCTCAAATTGCTTGCACAGGCATCAACCTGTTTTGTGACTCCCACAAAGAATGCGATTTAATATTTACAAATCGCTATAATTGAACATTCCTATGACAACCATTGAATAGATTGGTACTGTAATAAACTGCTAATAACAGTAATATCATGGATAGACTAGAATTACAAAACATGAAAAAGATTCATCCCAGTCTAGAAAATAATGTTTATGCTGCTAATAGACTGCCTATGTATACCCATGTACCAACGTATATAATATGCAATTTGGATGCAGATGATAAACCAGGTTCACACTGGGTAGCTGTACATATCGATACGATTGGCATCGGTCAATATTTTAATTCATATGGACGAACACCTGAGCGATATCATCTCCAGTTTTTGAAAAGGAATTGTAAGAGATGGGACTGGAATATTGATAGGATTCAGAATGATTGGACTTCAGTTTGTGGTAAATATTGCTTAATGTATTTGCTATACAAGTTTCAGGGATATTCAATGCATAGTTTTACGAACATATTTACAGGGAACACACTGTACAACGATATTTTAGTGGATGAAATGTTTCGCTCCTATTTTATAAGTAGATAAGGCTACAATTCAAATGTTCATCAATAATAATTTTTGTATAGCAAAATGGACAAATGGTCGCCAAATCTAAAACTCGCTTTAGCAAGAAATCAGGGTCTCCCCGAAATTCGGTTTGGTCAACAGCAAGTAGGTTATTTAGGAAACGTTATTTGGTGACCATTTTCCATAAGCACACAAACCAGTAGATAATAAGCAACAACATTTGGGAAATAATAATGGCAGTTAAATGAAGGAATGTGTTTTATTGATGATTCAGAATAGCGAGGTAGGTCGTAACAAAGAAGTTTTGTAGGCAGTGATAAGCGAGGTGCACATTGAGTAATAGATATGAACGCCGAGTTGGGACGGTGTTGGAGGAATAATAATAATAATAATAAACGGGCACGTTTTCCGCAACTCGACGACTAGCGCCTATTTTGCCTGAAAAGAAAAGAAGGGGGTAGCCAGTCAAAGGTGGAACCACCCCAGCTCCTCCAAAAAGCTAAGCAGTTTGTTTGGGCTGCCGAAAACCTCAGGGAGGGACCTAGGACAACCCATGTGCCTTGCCCTGTACTCCGCAACCGCCGTGCATTCCATGATCACGTGGGCTGCCGTTTCTTCAGTCATCATGCACGCTCTACATAATGGACTGTCAGTGATCAGTCAGTGATGAACGGTGTTGGAGGAACAATAGATAATAGGAAAAGGTGAACAATGGGACGCTAATGGCGGTACAGACCCACCGGATATCAATTAGATATGAGTAAATCGATCTGCACATCTCCGAAACCGTGCACTAAAATGGATCGCAGATTCGAGCTCAGACGACACCAAGACCCATTTTTTTATAATGTGTGCAACTGATTCGCGGGAACCAGCGAATTACTACTACTTATACTATAACATGTAAAGGAATCGTCTTATTGAAGATTTGGAACTCTCGATATGGAGGCAATGCATCATTTATATAACATGAATATAAATGATGCCTTGGCAAAAGTTGTCCAGTCAGTTGTGTATTTTATTATCTGTTGACATATAAAAATTTAAGATTAGGAACTTACGATGTGAAACTCCACGAGCCCAGTTACGTTATCCCGTATAGCGGGCAAGGTCGCCGCTTGCAGCGGTCAGGATGGGGAGCGGCGGTTGAATAGCCATGTTTGGGGGCACCCCGTAAAACAGGTGAATGGCATTTAAAATAAATTTTGTTGCAAATACCTTTTGTATGTGCGAGCACGCTTCGGCACTAATTGGGCCAGCTTGCACCAGGGAAGTACAACAATCCCACAGAAAACCGGCGTGAAATAGGGTCATGCCATTGTGTTTCGTACGATGAGTGGGGTCCGGGGCCCTTTTCCTTTTCCTAACCCATCCCAATCCATTCCTTCTTTCCACTCGTCGATCCTTTCCTTTTTTCACTTACCTCTTAAAAGCGGAAGAGCATCCGCAGAGGCACTATCTCTACAATGTTCATGGGCGGTGGTGAATGCTTACCATCAGGCGAACCTTGTTCCATGTCATAAAAAAAACTTTGACGTTTGGGTGATGTCCAATATCTTCCTGTTGGAAATTGCAATCGGTTGATGTTAATACAAACTGTGACATCCCTGATAATGCTAGTCATGATTTTATTTTGGAAGCGAATCGAGAATACCCCAATGAATTTCATGACTTGCATTCAGATCTTCCGTTTTCTCCTGAAATTGTATATTTTGGTGATACTGAACAAAAAAAAAAAAA
>NC_052113.1:2973261-2997329 GCF_012273895.1 Zerene cesonia | reverse complement strand
AAAAAAAAAAAAATACAAATTTATATGTTAAAAACAAATGCGTCATTCGATACAGGAATCTTACAGTGTTTGAAAAAAGGATTTCGTTTAGTTAAAGTTCACAGAATACTTAAACTTGCACAGTCAATGTGGATAAAAAGTTGTATAGATTTAAATACAATGCATTTCATCAGATTACGAAAAGATTTCTTTTAAGTTAATAAACAAATCTGTTTTTGGAAAAACGTTTTTAAAATGTTTTTCTATTTTGTGAATTATTAAACCATTGGACAGATCGTGGGGAAGTAAAAGGAGTTACAGACAACTTAATTGCGGTACAAGTAAATAAAACACGTGCTTCGTAACAAAATCTTGGATTTTGTATTTTAGATTTATCGAAAACATTAATGTTTAAATTTCATTACTTTTTTTTTATGTCATATCGGGCAACTGAGCTTGTGGTTCACCTGATGGTAAGCGATCACCACCACCCATGGACATTCGCAAAGGTAGAGCCTCTACGAATGTGCTGCCCGCTTATATGGAGTAAGGGAAAAGGAAAGGATTAAAGACTGGAAAGAAGGAATGGACTGGGATGGGTGAGGAAAAGGAAACGGGCCTCCGGCTCCCCCACTCACCGTACGAAACACAGTGGCATGCCAATATTTCACGCCGGTTCTGTGGGGTGTGGTACTTCCCCGGTGCGAGCTGGCCCAATTCGTGCCGAAGCGTGCTCGACTACCACTATAAGATTACGATTTTATGAGAGAAAAATAAATATATATCACTCTGTACAGATAGCGACAATTTGGATTATCAAATTTTTAATAAAAATTTCTATGATTGTATAAAACAGTGTGTTGAAAATTAGTTGCGTATTGTTGTTTCCTTACCTTTCTTACCTTTCTTTCAGATTGAGATCATCCATAGACCAGGACAACGATTTCAATTTTCAAAATCGTTTTTTTAATACATTGCATTTTCAAAATGTTGTAAATATTGTAATTTAAAAACTACATACAGTGGGATTTACAAACAAGAAAACAGTGAAGTCCGGTGTTGCCATGTTGCATCGGTTTCACTGATCGATTTCTTTACGGAGATGACCGTAGGTAATCAATCTGTGTATTGCATACATATTTTCTGTGCTTTATAAAGCTTTCACATTAACCACTGTATCAGGAGGCAGTCAAACAAATAGAAACTAAAAAATAGAAATGCGAAGATAATAAAAAATATGGATGTCTGCAGAAAAGAGTAAATCATACTATGGGTGAGTATTATGGTCTCCTCGCAGCATCCGTCTACAATATACAGTCATCTAGTCAATCAGGTAGGTCACAGGTTTAAAGAAGATTAGAAAAAATATGGAGCAAAAGAATACAAAAGAAGCGTAGTTACAGATAGAAAGCGATACTACTCGAGTCATTCTACGCATGCACATTCTTCTCCCGACCGGAACTATTTTTGGTTACTACCTGAACAAAGACGGGTCCGTTTTCAACAAAGTATGATACGAATAGTATGAAAGAGAGGCACAGTATCCTTGTGTTTTTGTTTCCCAGAAAAGATATCACCACATAAAACTATTACTTGCACGTTTCTTTATCAACAAAGGAGAAAATGCAGAGGTTTTTGTGGTAGTAAGCGATAAAAAGAAAAGTAAAGAGACCGCCTTTTATGCATTATGTTTATGGACCTGTAAGTTTTGTTTTTTGAACTAATTGCACCAAATCCGACCAAGTTCTACCATAGCAGTATGATAAGATAAACATCAAAAATTTATTTATATAAAGCTCCTGAAAATGGCACCGTGATATCGAAAAACGATCATATAACCAGAACTAAGAAACAAAGAGTGTTATGTGTACGGGTCACTTTTCCGTGCCAATTTCAAGTGAAATACTAGAATATGAAATAATGAGGTAACTTATAAATAAGCTTATTATCTCGAGGGACACAAATCTATAGATAGTAGCAATATATTTTACAAAGAAAAAGTTTAAGTCAATGCACAATTAGCTTCGCAACCAATTTTTAAAATAGCAATTCTGTCCTATTTCAAAACAAGCTGATCCACAGGGTTGAAGTTATCTGCTAGTTTTTTATTATTTAAACACAACTTATTCATGATATACATATAATATATATAACAAAACCTTCATAAGTACAATAATTCGAAAATATAAATGTAGAAATAAATCGGGGAATCTATTATCAATCCTAAATACCATAGATTATGTTGTGCTATGGGAAATAGGTTTTTAAGATTTTGAAGAAATATTACAAAGAATCTAACTGTTTTCAGCAGCCTTATGCGTTCCACGCCTTCTAAATCAATTTTCTTATTAATATCGGATGTTAAATCACGGAAGTAAAACATGTAAATATTTCTGCTTAGTGAGAAAATTTAGATATATAATAATAATAATAATAATAATAGATGTTTATTTCAGATAATAATTATCCATATTAAAACAGTTAATTACAATTGGTGACATATATGATATGACAGATTACATTTTTAATTAATTTTACTATTTATATATGAAACATGCATGAATGGATAGTTAATAATTCTTTCCATGATCATATTTTTGCTCATCAAATTTTTAGAAGATATTTAATTATTTTAAGGAAAATACACACTAATTAAGAAAATCTATTTTAGGAGCTTTAACCATTATTTTAAGATTATTTACAGTTATAATATTGAATAATTTGTAGTTTTAACCTTATTTGATATTATTTCCATTATTTATATAATCATACCATACGAGTTTATGTGAATAGCTTTTGACTTTGATGTAGATATTACGTTATAACTGTAATGAAACATAATATAATACAATATTATAAAAAATAAGGCAATTAACATTTTAACATCAACTTTAATATAATTCTAATTAAACTTAATATTAATTACATTTAATCAACCTTTATGAGGATTGCTCGTTCATGCCATTCCATATTACTTTCTAAAATAAGCTCGCTTTAATGTTTATAAGAAATCTTTTCTAAAATAAACTAATACGTCTGATTAAAGAATTTCCCATATTGTTTTCATATTTTAAATTTTACACTAAACATAAATTCATGTTCTCAATTGTACGTGTATACCAATTTACACATCTATAAGCAAGTGAGGTTTTCCTTCATACAACAATTTAGGTGTTTGTGTGAAAATTTCGGCGGTTCTGATTTCAATATCAGGCTTTCAGTCGCACATTGAACGTTGCGTGGATCGCGTTTTCTTACAGTTTTCCCCCAAAAAGTTCGTCGAGTACATATTTTTTGCGAGCGTTAATTTTTTATGTATATTCTATTAATTAACAGTCAGTTAACGATTCGGTTATTGCTGAGAAATACGAGTATTCAGTGAATATTAATATAGCGTTTTTTAAGGATTTATTTTTGAGGAAATGGATTTATTTGGTAAGAATTGTGCAGCAAAATTAACATGGTTATACGTGTTTTGTTTTTTCTATAACCTATGCAAACAAATATAATAGGAAAGCTTTCAGGATGTTTGTCGTATAAATCTCAGGCCAAAAGAGCCAGCGTTAAAACCTGGTCTGAGGATTTATAGCGGTATAAAAGGTTATTTATCGGTCATTTACGACATCTAGGTTTACCAAAAAATTTTTGAATCAAATCTTGATGGATTTGACTTTGATGTTACGTTTACAAATGTAATGTTTCTTTATTTTGGGCAGACCGCTGACGTGATACGAATAGACTGAAACTTATACTTCCAAATATAAATGATATCCCAATACAATTGAAAGAAGTTATCTTTTTATATTATAATGCGCGGTTTCGAAAGCATTGTATCTTCCTGTAAAGTTTATTTATGTCATATTAATAGCCCAATCAGTTTTTCCAGTAGTAGCCCACATTAATTTCCTGATGGACTGATGCTGAATTTTTCATATTTTCCGCGTATCTTTTATTTTAGCAAAACTTGGTACAATAAAGATGAAAAGGTCACGACCTCCAATAATACCTGGTTATTTGTCTCTTATTTGATTTCTATCACTTCTAAGTATGAATCTTTTCTAAATATTTTTATTCTATAAAAAAGAAATGATGAATTTGTCTATGAATAGTTTTGTATAGATAACATACAAAGTCATCCTTGTATTTTGATAGGCAGTAAACATTGACGTATTGTACGCCAATGCTGGTAAATTATTGTTATTTAAGGCCTTGGCCGCACTACGGCGTAACCGCTGCGATCTTTAAACCGCGTGATTTTGTGATTCAAACAAACGTTAATGATCGGTTTTTTCGGCTATTGATTTTAATAATAATGCCGCGGATTGTTACGAAATGCTCGTTAGAACCACGAATTTGCGCCAGTGTTAGTTTTTCTTAAAACTTACCTATATCTCCGATAATACTATATTAACCAAATATTTTAAAGGTAGGTAGTGGTTTTTGCGGCACAGCGGTTTAGCGCTTGCGTGAAAACACCGAAGTGCCGCCTCAGCCTAAGGTAGATTAAACTTACATGATTATAGTGTACCTAGCGTTTTGGGATTTAATTTGTTTAAGGGCTTTATAAGACGAGATTCAATTCAATCAATGTAATCTGAATAAAATGTATTATGGAGTAAAAATATTTTGCCCAAACAATTGTTGGTTTCCTAAAATAGACATGTTAACGAGATAAAGTTAACACTGTCCTGAAGGTCGCACCGATGATTTCAGTCAAATTACTCTGTCACGAGCGATGGCTTACCAATACCTTACTACACGTGGCGCCGTCATGCTTGTGAGTTACTTGCATTTAATTCAAATATCACCAACTTATTTTGAACGAAGCTTGTAAGACAAAATACTAAATATCTGACAAAACAAGCGTAGAGTCCTTTTATACAGAATTACAATGTGTACAAGCTGTTTTTGGTGACAGGAGTTTTAAAAAGAAGCAATAAATTGAATAGTTAAAATAATGTTAATTTGTATGTAAACTAGTCTCAAGTGACTTGTGCATGCTATGGAAAAATGTTGTCTTACTGCATCATAATTGACATATGCTAAATGTAAATCCATTAATGAATAAACAAGACAGGACGCGAAAATAAGATTCGTTTATAGCACGTTTCTGAAACACAAAAAGTAGTAAACTAAGGAAAATATATGATATAGCAAACATTAGGTACTCTTCAGGGATTACTGAAAATAATGAATGATCAGAAAAACGAAACATATTTTTTTAAGCAGTAATGGACGTAAAAATTGAAAAGACCACAAAGAACTCTGAAAACGAAAAACAATAGCAATTGATAGTTTTTTCTCGCAGCGATTGAAACACAAAGCTTTTAATTTCAGCGTTTATTTTTCTTTGGAACTCATTACAAACCTATTCACTATTCATGTCAAAAACGTTTATGTAAGTACGTCACTATTATCAAATGTTATTACAAATTATTTACTAATTATAAGAAAGCAAATGATTTTACATCTATATATATAAAATTCTCGTGTCACAGTTTTCGTTGCCAAACTCCTCCGAAACGGCTTGACCGATTCTTATGAAATTTTGTGTGCAGGTTGAGTATGTCTGAGAATCGGCCAACATCTATTTTTCATACCCCTAAATGAAAAGAGTAAGGCAGAACAGCGTTTGCCGGGTGCAGCTAGTCTTATATATAAAATTCTCGTGTCACAGTTTTCGTTGCCATACTCCTCCGAAACGGCATGACCGATTTTGATGAAATTTTTTGTGCTTATCCGGTATCTATGAGAATCGGCCAACATCTATTTTTCATACCCCTAAATGATAAGAGTAAGGCAGAACAGCGTTTGCCGGGTGCAGCTAGTTTAAATCTAAGTACGCCAAACGTTGTCTGATGAAAAAGATTTTGAAAGAAAATGCATTTTTTACTCGAATTTATATCTTTACTGGCCATTATTTTAAAATAACATGGCAATTTTATTTTAAATTCAATTAAAAAGTAATGATTGCGATCCAAGTTTAAAATTCGATTGTCGCGGTTACGTATAAACTTTTGATTGATTTATTTAAATCGATTAATTGAATGTTGGTTCCTACAAAAAAGCAATTGTTAATATAATTTTCTAATTGTAATAATGTGAGTGTGCAATCGGGAATATTAATTTAAAATTTTCATTTAATTTAAAGGTTTATTTTGAGTCATTTGAAATGTGGAGATTAATTATAACATTCTTTTAATCACAAAATATGAGAAAATGAAAATCGAGTATAATTTTGTGAGACATACAATAGAATAGTAACAAGGTAACATTACATAATTACATGCGCTATATATATTGCATTTCAATACGCTGTTACGTCTTATCAATTTGAAGGATAGGAAATTAAAATCGGACACAGACATTTTGTAAATGAAAATGGATAAGATACAGTGTTTTAATTCAAAATATATTCGGAAGCAATTAATGAATCTGTACTTCACTGAAGTACAGATTCATTAATTGCTATATTTTTGCTTGCTAATGTATATACATAAAATGAGACCCGAATGAAAGAAATTGGTCTGGAGTTGATTTCGTGAACAATGTTTTCGGTGTGGACGTAGAAAAATATTTTCTTTGTGAAATATTCTTAAAATAAACGAGAATCTCATTTTTGATGTTTTTTACTATGTTAGTGATTAATAAAATAGAACTACCTACAATACACTAAGATTCGTGTATTTTTATATACGGGTTTATCAAGTATATCTATTTACTGAATCATAATATATTTTAGTTGTAGAATTTGTACAAAATTTGTTTCAGTATTGAAGATATGCTTATTCTTGACTCTTATTAAAATCGCGACGCCCGGACATCATTTTATAAGAAGTAATAACACAGAACAGTTCAGCAACAAAGGTTGTTCGTTAACGGAAAATGTTCATAAAGCTCATTGCTCTAGGGCTGGTACACATCTCATCTGTGTAAGAGGTTTTGCCAGTGAGTACTTGATGGATGTGTGGTAAGTGATTTCCTATATTATTATTGAATGCTTTTATTATTTGTTATTTCTTATATCATTAGTATTTAAACTCTATTCATGTTCATATTTTGGGTAATTAGACGCGCTAACCTTAATTACCTGCCTTTGATAACAAATATTTTAAGGTTTACCATTTCAGCTTTAATTTGGGAAGAAGAAATATAACAATTAACCAAAAATCTTTAATAGCATTTATTCCTTTTTTATAAGTACTTGTAAGAACACAATCTATATTATGTAATGCGGTTAAGCAGCGCTTGAAGTAAACTTTTAATTGATCATAACTTGTTTTTCGCATAACCGATTTTGACGAAACAAAGCTTTGACTCCTAATTATATCGCCCCTAATTATATCTAATCAATATGTGAAAACCGCGTTCGCCTACAATTTTCTTGCAATAATATTTGATGTACAGACACTCGATTTTTACTGTCTTATTATATGTATAGATAGAAGTAAGTCAGTGGTCATAATTCGACCATAGCCAGTATAAAGTTGTAGTGTAAGGGCGTGCAGGGACTCGCGCTAGACTCTCTTTGCACAAGTTTGTACAAATGAGAAATTTTTAAAGAATAGAAAAAAATTGATCACGAGGCAGGATTCGAACCTGCGTATCTTGCCTAACCGTAGCAACGCCTAGCCTCTCGGCCACCCGTGATCCTGCCACAGTAATCGAATTTCTTCTACTCTTTCGGTTTCATGTGCCTAAGGGGCACCCCAGGGGCTACGGTTAGGCAAGATATGCAGGTTCGAATCCTGCCTCGTGATCAAATTTTTTTCTATTCTTTAAAAATTTCTCATTTATAAAGCATTTCAATGCTATGAAAACTAAAAATTAAGTTTGTACAAAGTTTAAAATTTAATATTAAAAGTTAAAATTAAATAACAATAAAATTCAAAAGTTATTTGTTACATTGACTTTATTTTCATTATTTATCGCGACACGAACGTTAAAGTTAGCACGAAGGAACAAAATATGTAAATATTATTTCTACTATAGAGTCTTTCTCGACTCAACGTAGCAAATTTATACTATGATTTTTATGTTTGGGCCAGTATATATATGATACAATAAGAGCAGTGTGTGTGATGTGACACAATAAACGCAGGCTGTTCTATTACCGCGGCGAAACATTTAATTTCCATGGTAATTTCTTTTGACACCGCAGGCGTAGCCGTGGGTAGGTGCAGGGCACTAGGCCTTGCACCTACATTAGTTTCCCAAATTTGGTACTGTTCTGTAAAAAGGGGCACATATTTTTTGCTTCTCGTATTATCACGTAGCCTGTACATTCACAAAGACGGCGAATAGCTTGTTCTTCATTATTACAACACACAAGCTTTTCAATCTTAACTTATTTAAAAATGTTAACTTCATTTCATAAATGTAAATATGAAACAAGTCATATTTGAAGTTTTTTCTGTGGATAATTTATCTAAAAAAATGTGTGAAAAAGACACACTTTTTCACACAAAATAACTGGTTCGATTTAAAAAATTCTTAAATCATTAGGAAGCCGTATATGTAAAATACACTAGCTATATATGTACCACGGGCGAAATTGGGGCGAATAGCTAGTGTATACATATAGAAGTCATAATATTCGAGGAGCTATTAATTTAAGAAATGAATAATAAACGATAATGATTTCGATCAAATTCTTAAACTCTCTGTGTATTTAAAAATTTCTTAAAGAAAATTACTGGACAAATATCTGTTCAGGATGTGATACTCGAAATCATTTCTTTATTAAAGTAATAAAATACATTAAAGCAACATAAAAATTGTTGCTTTAATATATAGACATAATATTTTCGTTTAATTTTCCGTACATAAATCTTTTTCCTCTGAAAATGGATATTTTATATTATGTTCTTATAAGCAGTTCTACATTATAATCTAAAATTTATTGTGAATGTCTTTAAAGAATTATTTTTGTCAGTTGATTTATGTTTGAGTTATGCATTAGAAATCAAAAAGGGGCTTATGCTTTTGCCTTCGATTTAATAAGCTCCAATCAACTTTTAATCGTTACATTCGATACGGTATTTGTGACTAATCTCTGCGTGTAGCAAATCAATTCTATCTGTCTCTTAATCATAGTAGATATCAGTATGCGTATTACATATTGAGTTTGGAAGAGCTTTTATAAAACGTATATTCTACACAACAATACGATAGCACGTATATTTGGTGATATGTGATTTCTCTCTCTGATGGATTTCAAGATGTTCGTGAATGAATTAGAAAAGCACCCGTGGCCTCTTTACTGAAGTGGCGCGACGAAACAATGAGGTTTTAATTGGTAGGAATCAGACATAATCTACGGCTCCTTCCCTGGGAGCGAAGAGTTATCGTGGTTAGTATCTATGCAACCACCACTATAAGGTGTAATTACGTAATGACGAAAAAGGGGCGTTAATCGAACGTAACGGATAAATAACGAAAGTTGAATGATTGTTTTACAAAAATTGTTAAGTATTACCAAAAAGTTAATTATAAATTAATATTAATTTTTGAACGAAGCCCTTCACGAAAAGAAGTTTAATAACGTTTAATTGAACTGAGTAATATCAATTTCTGAAAACTAAGTAAAGACCTCTATTTTCGAACGTTTTTAGAAATTATTATGTTTAAATAAATTATATAGGTTAATATAATTCTTAGGGGGCGTCCATAAATTACGTGAGATATTTTTCAGGATTTTTTAACGACCTTTAAATGACGAATACTAATATATCAAGCTTTGTCACATTATTCTAGAAAAAAAAAATTACTTTAACTAAACTTTATTTTCAGGGTTTTCTGTTAAAAAAATTGTGTAATATTTATTAAAACCTCCCTTCTCCCCCAAGTGAGATTTGGAAAGATTTACTTGACCCCCTCCTCCCCTTAAACACCTCACGTAATTTATGGACGCCCCCTTACGTTAAATAAACACACAAATATGTCTAAACAAAAAGATACAACAATACTGCACACGAAAGAGTGAATTACCATATTACGATAAACCTGACATATCAGGGAGCACAATTTTACAATAACCTGCCTTAAATAATTATAGAGACAGTTTCAATAAATGTATTCAAAAATAAACTAAAACCTTACTAACATCGAAATATGAAGTGTATTTGTACTAACTACAAACGATTGTAATCATACTAATATTATAAATGTGATAGGTAGTTTGTTTATTTTGATGTTTGTCCGTCAATCACGCTGAAACTACTGAAAAGATTTTGATGAAACTTGGTACACAGACAGGGTATGAACTGGCTTGGGTGATAGGATGCTTTTTATCCCGATTGCTCTTATAATGCTTGTGATAAAACAGGAATATTGATATCCGGGCGAAGACGGGTCGAGCACTAGTTTCTCATATATGTATAAAAAGTATTTGTTGTTATTGTTTTTATGGGATAAATAAATATCTTCAAACCGAATAATGTCACACCTGGTGGAGGTGCTGATTGCGTAAATATTTTTGCAAAATTGAATGATTTTTTAGGTATATTATGTATGTGGAACGATTTTACCATATTGGCGCTTATCTTTCCTGTTTGTTTGATGTTTAACGATTATAAAAACAGAACATTCTGTGGCGGAAATATGGTCTTAATATATTTCTATTGCATTTTTATCATTATATAAATAAACCCCTGAAGAACCGCCAAGCCGGTGCAAATCAATAAATATTTTGTGTTATCATATTCCGGTCTAAGTCGGCAATCTTTATCAAAACTACATATATTTTAATTTTAAGCTGTTTGTTTAAATTGTTTTCGAAATTCAAATCTACGCAGCGGACGTTTTATTTTCGAGAAGAAGATTAAAGAAGAGTAAAGATACAATAACGAATTAATGTTTTATGAGCAACAGCCATAATATTAAATTTCGGTGTCAGATTTGTAAAAGGTTGGGTGGATTACACTTCATCGTTTGAAAAGAGACGTTTTGGGATAAAACGGCATAGAAATATTATTTCTTTTCATCTTATCTATCGTTTTTTATTAAAGCATGGAAAGAAAAATGAATTTTGCTTAAATAATGAAAATGGATTTTTATTACAAAACAGCTATTAAATAGATTTTGCTCTATATTCTCGGCTATAATGTCTACAGTGAAATCGCAATAAAATTTAGAAGAACGCTTTACACAGTCGTAAATGTGTAAATGTGTTTACAAAATGCGGAGATGTTTAATATTTTTTTAATGTTATGCGAGAGATAAACATTTACTTTCTGAAGTTGAACCCGAATAAATAATGAAGCAAACAAAATACATAATTTTTGTACATATTACAATCTATTTTGATAGGGACGAAGAGAGTTATGATCAATATAAGTAAAACTAGAAGTGTTATTTATAAGGCCGCGCGAGTTACAGCTAGTTTCATTTTCTTAATAGTACACGGGTGAAACCGCGGGGCGCAGCTAGTGATTCTTATTATGTTTTTAAAACAAATTATTCGTGATAAATGGAAAGGCTTTACAGTGTAAGTTTTATATCAAAAACATGTATTGTTTTTTTAATTGTTGATTTTTCTACGAGGGCGGTATTGTTACAGACCTTTTAAATTTTGAAATATCTAACCCAATTAGTCTTCTATTAAATATAGTAGGGATATTATTATACGAGGGGAAATTTAAATTCAAAACAAACTAATTTATTTATTGCTTGAACTCGTATATTAGACGTTGTATTATTATTATTACGTATTTCGTCATGCGATTTGGCATGCAATCGATACATATTATATGTTGTTAGAACAATAAATATCACGTTAACATTAACTACAACATTAATTATTATTATTATTAACATTGGATTATAAATAAGTAACAAACTTGATTTATTTTACGTTTTTTTTCAAGTTTACACGATATAAATAAAATAATATAAATATATGCTAATTTATTACCATTTTACAATCATCAACACTGAGTTTTTTTAACTTTAAACAACTACGTTCATGTGAAAAGTAATAATATTTCTTTAACATGTTTACTTCAGATTTCCAATTACCTACTGTTATTCTTACAGGTATGAAATACGCCATTTGAGGATAATCGACTGGCCTGTCACGTGCTTCAATGTGGAAGAACTTCAATATCACTTCCCAAATATACGCGTACTTGATTTTATCAATTGCACACACTTAACTACTTTCAAGGGGCGCTTTCGACCTAGTTGTAAGATCGAGGTGAGCTTACTGTTATTATATCATATCATTTTACTTGTATTGATAAATGAATTATACTTGACTTTTAACACGAATATTAATATGTATGTTTGACTATATAAAGTTGAGATTTGATCGTAAGCGGTACGGTCAATACGGTCTGAAGTCAAAAGAAATTATAATAACCTACCTCCGATTAAATTTGTGAAAAAAAATGTGCTTCTCTAAAAAAATATTTTCACATCTATATGTTGCCGTTTAAACCCGTTTTTCGTAGTTGGTTCGTTCGTTTCATACAACGCCTTTTTCCTTGTTATAACTAGAACAAAGGCGTTTAGATAGAACTAGTTCTTACTATGGGAACCAGTTGTAACGGAAAACGGATTTCAACCGTAACATGTTTGCCATAAATCCGGAACAAACATAACAGAAGGCGGTGATATTTGGAATACATTTATATCAATGGAAAATAAAGAATATGCCGGATGTCATCATATTTATTGCAAATTAAATTGTTTGACTTTACATCTGTATATAATGAAGATGTTATGTAGATATTTACCATAATCATAATGTAAACTCATAAATCAAGCCACTTGAGTCAAGTGGACAAAACAATTTGTGTAATGTGGAGACCCACTTAAGATATTAGACTAGGTATGTGTTGACGCCCTGTTTTATTTCTCTGAGCTTTACATTTTTAATTTATGACCTTTAAGGGTATTTTAATGCTTGAAAAGTTCAAACGTCTTGTTGTATTGTAAGGGGGATATTAC
Organism: Zerene cesonia; assembly: GCF_012273895.1. Classification (NCBI taxonomy): domain Eukaryota; kingdom Metazoa; phylum Arthropoda; class Insecta; order Lepidoptera; family Pieridae; genus Zerene; species Zerene cesonia. Next base: position 2,984,399 of record NC_052113.1, on the reverse strand, counting down.
ACTATCATTTATCTTGGAACATATAAATTATAATATGTTTGATCCATTTTAATTGCAATTTAATTTAATGAAAAAATTAATCATATATTATTACATTATCCAATAAAATTGACTCATAGATCTATGATCCAAGTGTTAAGGACAGGTTCAATTAAATTCTTTTTTTTTTTGTTTAAACGTTTTGTTATAAACTGTATTTTTTTATTCAAGAATTTCGTAAATTGCAAAGCCTGGCATGGCCTCCCCCCCAAGATTTCCACAACGATTTGTCACTACCATGTCACACTGGCTGGCTGGTTGCCATTCGAGATATGCCGCAAGGGTCATCAGCTCTGCTGGCTGTGTGCTCATCCCAACGCCTCTTCAACTAGCTAACCCGGTGACTTTAGCTTTTTGTGGTCTCTCTTCTCATTGCTGATTTGATCACGCAAAGAAACCCTAAGCATAGGCTTATCCAAACTTCGTTGTGCAACGCGCAGCTTGTGGATATTACCGGCGATTAGAGACTATGTGTCACTTCCGTAAGTCAACACGGGTTACAAACACTGCTCGAAGATTTTTGTCTGCAGACATTAAGGGATTTTGGACTAAAAGATGTTCTATAGTTTCCGAAAAGCCCATCCGAGTCGCATTCGACTATTAACCTCATGCCCGAAATTAGAGCTACCTAATTGAACGGTTTGTCCCAGTTAAACGCATTTGTCAACAAGTTTGAAGACCAGACGTTATAGACCAGAGTTAGTATGATTTTTGTCTTGTCCATATTTATGCTAGGGCCCACTAGTTTTGAAACTCTGTAGAAGTCGCCAGATATATGTTATTCCTAGATTCTAAGATAAGCATAGACGTTCTTAAAACGTTATCGATTTTTATAAATATTAACGTTTATTCAGTTCATGCGATATTGGTTTTTTAACTATGAATATATAATGTAATAAAATAATAAGGTTGTTAGAAATGTCACAACCCTCATTTTGTGACAGTTACATCATCTTCAAATGGAAGATATTTTTTATTTATTTATTTAATGTGGGAAATTTCCGATTCATTTTAACGAGATTTGTCTGCGTTTGAGGTGTGCTATTTTTATAATTTTTTTTTAATGAATTTAGAACTTGGGTATGTTTTGTGGGATCCCATGTCCCTTGTGTTATATCTTGTTCTTTTCTTTAATAACTGGAACCCTTTCAGCACTGTCACTTCTAAGTTTTCCAACGCCATTCATTCTCATGTATTACTGTGCGTCAGGCGTCTGTGTGAACAAAAATTTGTATTCATCATCATCAGCCCATATATGTTCCCACTGCTGGGACACAGGCCTCCTATGAGGGATCAGGCCATAATCCACAACGCTGGCCAAGTGCGGGTTGGCAGATGTCACATGTAGTCGAACTTTTTGATTCTCGGTCATGCCGGTTTCCTCACGATGTTTCCCTTCACCGTGAGCAGTGGTGATGTTATCTACATGTGCAGATAAATTGAAAAATCTATTTATTTCCTGCACGCTCGCCCGATCTCGAACCCCGACTTATCGATTTTGAAGTTCGAGGTTCTCACCACTGAGCCACCACTGAACAAAAATTTGTATTAGAGTCGCCATAATTACATCTTTGGCTTTAGGATCCTTCCGTGCTAGCTTTACTGCCATACGGATAATTTTTTTTATGGTAGTCAAGATCGAGAACCGAATCCAACCCCCTGGGTTTTACTCTAATGCGTTTACCACTACGTGAAGGAGATAAAGACGGCAATGACAAAATTATGAAGATGTTAATTTTTGGGGCGTTTTACGTATTGATATGTTAAATATATTCTTATTATATGTAAACACAAACTTGTTTAATCATTGCGTTTATTTTATAATAAACTTCTTCATTACTCCATAAATTAGAAGCGTATATTATATTGTTAGAAAGTTTTGTTTGTGTATTTTTGTTATATGTAAAATACCTTCTTTGCAGAAATTATCAATACATGGGCTCCCATTACTATGGGAGGTACCAGCGGATATGGTGACAGAAATGCATCAGCTGCGAGTAATTGATCTTCGATATAATATGTTGAGGCATTTAAAAGCACCGCTCTTGAGTAAACCACGAAAGCTGGAGAGAATTTATTTAAGTGGTAAGATATCTTTTTTTGGCGTGATGAGGTAAAATTTATAGTAGTCGGTTAAAATTTCGTGTACTTATCAAGTATTTACTTAGGTTTTATGGTAGATATTTTGTTGAGTTATTGTAATATTGCCTTATTTTCAAGGAAAAACATACACAGGTAGGCTTGTTGTTAATTTATCAAATAAGGTCTAGGTGCTATCGGGTGCCTCAAGCGACCATCATCTCCCTGTACCAGATATCCGGCGTCTGCAATGAATAATGAAATTAAATTAATGTCTCTCTAACTTATATATCCGTTATATATAATTGTGAAGATCCTGTCTATGATTGGTAACATTATTACATTTGGCATTCATATAAATAATAAACTATAATTGTGATGTATGCAATTGTGATATATGCATAATCAGTGTATTTGTAATTAAAAAGAGAGACATAGAAATTTAACAAACAGAGAAAAAGAAGAGGGTACATAGAAATTTATAATCTGTGGCTTCGCTTTGTACTTTCTCGTGGCGCAGTAAAGTGGAAGGATGAGAATTTTACTTGTATTTACTCTTTAGTTTATTTGTAGGGAACTTTTATTGTAGCGAGTCAGTCTGTCACTTGGCCGACTTAAATAAATATCAGATGTGATAAGGTGTTCAAGGTTATCAGTTAACGTATCAAGATCAGGGACGTCATTAAAAATGTATAGAGGTAGTATTGTGTTAATGTAATGAATGATTGCTTTACAAGGAATTTGAATTATGAATAGTTCGATAATACGTTTCTACGAAATAAATTCGCAATACACCTAAATATGATGTTGTTTATCTGACGTTTAATACCCGAACATTAGGTCTAAGATAGGCGTTTTGATCACGTAAAGAGCCAAAACCGCACAAAACACGTCCCTTCACGGATTACAAACTACCTGTATCTAAGTTGATATCCAAGTTGTATTTCAAATAAAATGTATCAATAAATCAATCGAAATATATGACGATCATGCCAGGATTCGCTAGGATTTTTTTGCGTTTCCATTACGATAGTTATATTTATTGCACATATTACGTGTAGTCTGAGAACATGAATTTGACGGTTAAATTAGAGATACATAGAGGACATGGCAAAAACTTTTTTCAAACCACTAAGGTGGTACTGGAACTAAAATTCCAAAATTCTTACCGGCGAAATCAAAATTCTCGAGATAAATACGGAGCCTTTGTTCTCTCTCTGAGAATTCATTATAATATATATATTCATTATATATACATAAAATATTCATCATAATATGTATAAGAGTAACAACTCTCATTTATTATCGACAATTTCGTTCAAACGTAGAATGGTAAATAAAAATACAACATTAATATAGTGTCGAGTAATTTCCCAAAGGAAGTGGGATTATAACCATACTTATTAGATACCTTATAATCACACAAGCGATTAGTAGGTAACGCCTTGCAAAAATATTGGGTTGGAATAACATATCAAATAGGCGCATTATTTTCTGTTCTGTATTTCCTATTTGTTAGTAGCTATTTGTATATAGTCAGTCACACACAGCCACATACATACGCAGCAAACAGACAGACAGACAGATACATATCGACATCGACGACGCATTATAACACCCCCATTATTATATGACAGGTTTTCTCTTTACTGTTAATACAATAGGCCCAATTTAAAGGGTGCAGTATAAAAATATGTAGCAAGTATCTACCCAGTCATTAAAAAGCGATTTGTACTTCGCTTTGTGCCCTTCAGATTATGAAATTAAATTAGACTTATTAAACGTGATATATTTAGCCGACGATTTCTGGTGTTGTGAACTAACAGCCTAATTCAATATTGATATCCAATGTCACCTTCAAAAGTAGAATATTACTCAGTAACCACACCTTAGACTTTATTAGGCAATTTAAGTAATTTTCATTAGTACGATTGCGTTGTAAATATTTCTGCTATAGTCTATACCTAAGCTGGGTTCTTTTACTGAGGTAAATAATGAATTGATGAAGTAAAATATGGTTCTTTTACATCACTAAAATTGTAGGTAATGTTTTTTTATCCCAGCCCGATATTATACAAAGTTGAATAAAGATATTACGTGCAGTGTGCACGACATTATTTACACCTCGACAGGTAGTCGTAGGTGTAAATATCATCTGCTAGCTAGGTAGGTCCTAGCTAGCAGATGATCTCCTTTCCACATTATGTAGCAAGAGCGCCTTTGAGTATACTTCCTATGGGTGTAATTTCAGTTTTCTTCCTGATGTGTTTTGAACTCTGTCTATATCAATTGAATTCGGGATACCTATTCTTATTTTACAATACGACTATTTTATAGATAATAAATGGGACTGTAGCGACGGCGGACTTGATTGGCTAGCGATGGAAAATGACAACAGTACCATAAGAAAAATGATTGTGGATTACTATCAACTGGTCTGCCATCAACAACTATATCGAGGCAAACCGCTGCATAAAGTAATGGATATTATAAAAGTAAGTAATCTCTTTCGAATATAATACATCCTGAATCATTCTCACACATCTATAACGTAACATTGTTCACTGTACAGAATTTTAAATGATGCATATTGAATTAAGGTAACAGCGGCATAACGACAGAATAAATGGAAGTACCCTGCCTATGTTTATGTGCGTTAAATTGACGCTATGTCAATGGTAAAGTGCTTTATTAATATCAGATAGTAAAATCATTATCTTTTAGTCTCGGATAACCCCTGATTAATCGTAAAACATTCTATTTTAGTTTATTGACGTCTATCACCAAACCTAACAATACTATCTGATTATCATATCATTTAATCGGATTACTGTAGTTACAAAACGCTTTTGATATCCCAAATATAGCCATTTAACTGAATAAAGACTGTTATCTAAGTTAACGATTACTTTGTATATAAAGAAACAATTCAATTCATCAGAATTATGACAGATCTATTTATTAGTGAAGATAATGTCAAACTACACTGTATTACTATGCTATTTACTAATATTTGCACAAATACGTAAACCATGGAACAATTTCATAAACCCACAAATATAGGAAGTCATATTTTTGGGCATTGACACACATTTATTAATTTTTTTCCTACATCAGCGCAAACTCGTACTAATTCGTACTATGTTGTATGAATGGTTAGAATTAAGCTAGATAAATTAGCTAACATACATAACTACATAGCTAGATTACTCAGCAATTCACACCATGTTTTTTAATTATGTAAACGACATTAGACTTTTTGTTATTTCACCTCCATTTTAGTTAAAAATAACAAAGAAGGTAGTAAAGGAATATTTGTTTGACGAAGTAAAAAGTTCTAAGTTATGGTGACAAGTAAATTTAAATAAATAAATAAATCTTCAAACGAAATTCAAAGACCCAGTTCCTACGCTACAATAATATGTAAGCAGTTTGACGAAGGCACTTGAAATATTACAATAACATTATAAAAAAGGTCGACGGTTGGGCTGTTGTTTTGACGCGGCGAAACGTCATAACAACTAGGGATGTCCGTCAATTTTAAATTGTATCGACATATCTTTTCATTAGAAATCGAATACTGTGAATAAAAGTTTCGTTTTATTTATAATAAAAATTTACTAGTTACGTCCCGAAGGTTCACATTCACTTTTTAACACTTTACATTACTTTTCTATTTGTAAGGTATACTTAATACGAGATGAATAAAAAAAATCTCATGTTTATAAGCAATTTTGTATGATATCTAGCTGTTGGCAAGGAAGTATTGTGACAAATAAAATATAATAGTTTAAAAAAACTAAAAAACACGCTTTGACAAAAATCATATTTTGCAAATTGAAAACTGGAATAATTTTATCAAATTAGTGTATTGTCATCGGTCCTCAATAAATCTACAAAGTTTGAACGAAATCTGGCCGTTTAAAGTGGGCCAAAATCGCGCCCAAAGAAGTCGGTTACAAACAAACATACAGGTGAAGCTAATAAAAAGCGTGTAAAAAAGAACAACTTCATTGTAAATTTTCATTTAAAAAAAAATAATAATAAAAATAATGCACTATATACGCCCCGCGGTTTTACCTCTACTTTTTGTAACTTTTTTTTTATTTTCGTAAGGTATTTTAAGTATAGTAAATAAAAATTCAAAATCTTTAAAAAAATTTTTTACAACAAAAATTTTCCAGCTATGTTCCGCGGGTTCACCAACCACTCATTGTAATTGTACATTGTTCACTTTGTATTGTATACACAATACTAAGTGAATAAATATATAGCCTGCCATTGCGTTCTTTTCTCTTGCTTCTTCCTTTTATTTTAACTTCCTATTGAAACAAAATATGAATACGTGAAGATGTTTGTAGATGGTGCGCAACACTTGTCCCGATCCTTGTGCGTGCGCAATGACCCACGTTGTGAACGACAGAAGTGGCGGATTGCTTCCTCTCATCACAGTGGACTGCTCTAAGAAGGAGCTCGCAATACCACCTTCCAACCTTCCACCAAATACAACTACATTACGGCTTGAAGGAAACAAGGTAATTTTTGAAGTGAAAACTAATTTAACCATTTTGAGCACATTTTTTGTAAGGAATTTCGTTCTTACGTGTTCGCGTCAACGATATGCTATGGTTACTATTATAGTATTATATTATCTTGCTAGTGGTATGAAAATTAATATTTAATATGAAAATTCTAAGGTATAAGTTGAAATATGTATTGACAGCCCCTGAATGCTTAATTTAATTAATAGTAATTACGTTTTAAAACATTATCATCATCATCATCATCCCATACATGTTCCCACTGCTGGGACACAGGCCTTCTATGAGGGTTCATATTTCGAGAAATCATTATCAACGTGTCGTTAATAACTAAGCTATTAAAATGAAACCAATCCAAATTCTAAAATGGGACCAAATGACAACAACATCATATCAAACATAAAAAAAAAATCACGCCAGTGCCCACGGAGTTATCAAATACAAACCAAAAAAAAATTAGTCACATTGAGATCTGACTTATCTTTGCTAAATCTCTTAATGAATATATATTTGAAAACTTTGATATGTATACATTTGTTCCGAGGAAAGCCGGACGGCCATATAGAAAATCTGTCAATTTGAGACTAAGTTTACACTTATACAATATACACGATGCATCCAGTTTGTTTTAAATTTGAAATTAATAAACAAATTAAAAATATTTTGATTTATAAAATTAATCTTAAAGTGGCATAGGTACTTCGTACTTATATAAGAATAATTATACGGTAACGTTTGATACTACAAAGTTACTCATTAATTTAAAGAATACTTAGTATATTTTTAAAAGATTGAAAGATAGACACGTTTTCATTGAAGATACGAGGAAAAGCTATTTTGCAAAAACGTTCAATGCCAAAGGTTAATCACACGTGTGCTGACACGATTTACAAAATGTAATATCATTCCAACGGTAAGCAATTTGATATGCCGTTGTATCGAATTTATAGGTATCTATTTGTTTATATATTCAGCTATTTATTAAGTTTCGCTTAGTATATAAATTGTTTCTTGATAAAACATTGAAATATTACTTGTTCGAAAAAGCTTATACAGTGTTTGTCGCTATTCATTATCGAAGTGTCATTGTCATGCTATTTAGGGTTCTGTACGGTTGCTCTTTAGATTTCCGTATAAATCCCGTAGTGTCACGAGTTCGACTCGTACTTGACCAATTTTCTACCCACCCCTTCACTGCAACGCTATTTATACATTTATTAATTTGCAAACTCTTATGTATACACAATTTTGTATGTGGTAGTAGTTCTACTGTGTTTCGTTCGGTGAGTGGGGGAGCCGGAGGCCCATATCCTTTTCCTTCCCCTTCCCAATCCATTTGTTTTATTCCTCTTGCCAAACCTTTCTTAATCCCTTCCCAATTTAAAGTCGGCAAACCATTTGTAGAGGCGTAAGGTCTGCAATGGACCTTACGCCTCTCCAAATGTTCATGGGTGGTGGTAGCGCTGACCATCAGGCGTCCCACCAGCTTTAGGCCATTGCCGACTGTGGCATAAAAAAAAATTATTTAGTCAATAAATTTAGTCACACAAAATAAATTTGTTGTATTATTAAAATAAACACAAGTACAGAAAATAATATTTCAGCTTTCACGATTTAGTGAAAATTGGTAATTTAATTGCTGTATGTACTGTATCGACATAAGTTTAAGTATATATATATATATATCTAAGTTATTCATAATTAATTCATTAATTAGAAAGAGCACGCTCCCGAAATTTTCCATAACATTAGCAAAATATTTAAAATGAACCATGCTTATAGCTTCTGAAAATGTTTATAGGCGATACTCGTCGCTTACCATCAGGCAACCCTCCTTTTTTTCTTAACATCACGCTAAAAATACTAAAATGTTTTTTTTTTTACTATGATATAAACGAGCAAAATTTTCAACAATAAATTGGTTTTTTTTTTGTGACACGTGGATCGTTTGGACAGAAAAGTTCGGAAAGAAAAATGACTGGAAATAATAAATCTAAATTGGTGTAAAAGAAGTGATTTTAGTAAAAGCCTGTAATAGCATTGTAAATAGTTACTAAGTGATTGTTGCTGGTTATCTAATTTAAATAATAATTAATAACTAAGTTAAATAACGCTCAAAAGACTAATAATTTTGATACTCAATTAAAATTTTTTATAGTGGTAATTAATAGATCTTAACAAGAAAAAAGAAACATCGCCTTTCATATTAGCAAACAAACGAATAAACGGATCATATTGTAAGCTCTTCATACACTGGAGTCTTCATAAATCGGTTTACGTTATTCTTAGTAATGTGCCTTCCACACCCGTATCGTATTCTTACGTCGTAAGCATGAGAAATAACTTCTTACACAACAGCAAGCAATCTATAGACATGCCTGTTTATAAAATTAAAAAATATATCCATCTATTTATAAAATATCAAAGTTTATGTTCTCCTCAAGAATTCAAATGTTTGTCCATACATCAAGCTAAGTATTTGGCAATGTATTTATATATATATCTATTTTCATAAGTTTATATAATGGTGTTGTTAGTATGAAAATAGTGAAGCATATCAGGGTATAGCTACTTATTTATAAATAAAATCATCATAAATCAAATGTAATCATTGATGAAATCGACAAACCGTAATAGAGACACGCTTTAATTTCGAATCCCATGAATCATGCACTGTATTAAGTTCCTGTTTCATTTTCCTTATTTCAAAATTATCTACTTTTATGTAATTCAAGCTCCAAAGCAGTTTTAGGACATAACATTCGAACATAAAATTCGAATTTAGAACATAAAATGTATGTTCTTATTTCGAATTTTGCGTAGCTTATGTGTAGCTTATGCGTAGGCATATTATGTAGTTGTAAAAACCTTACTCAAATTTTGCATCTCTAAAACATTTTTAACCACAACAAATTTATTCACTGATTCCATAATTCTAAGAAACAATAAAAATATAAGTCCACTAAACATTTGGTGTCGACATAATTTCTTGGAAAAATGTTATCAGCCATTCTAATTAGAACTTGTTTATAATAATACCACTGAGTTATTCATAAAAGAGTCGTTTTACAAAGATTGCTTATAATATCATAATGGTTTGTATGTGTAGGCATGTTGTGAAATATAATGAATTGACGCTCAGTTGATCCCAATATCATATTACTTCGAGCACCGTTCGTGGAAGTTAGTTATATGAAGATTTGGTCAAGTACCTGTCGCACTAAATGAGCAGCTAATAATATAATAATGTACACTCGAAAGAAATAATATTCAATAAAGATATTGTCTTGATAATATTTATATTATCTTATTAGAGCAAGAAATATAAAATGGATGTAGTCAGTCAAAAATGTTATGATCTTGCCTTAATAAAATTGAAAAAATTAGCAGTAAACTCGTTGTAGTACACGCAGTGGCGTAGCTAGAGGGACAAGGGCCCTGATGCATAGGGAAAGAATCGGGCCCACCTTCCCTCTTTCCGCCTTCCTCCCCTCTTGCAAAGCTGAGGATAGAGGGCCCCCTGAGCTCCGGGGCCCTGAGTACACGCTATTTTATTTTGGGTAATAGTTCGACGACACGTGACATCTATCAGTACGCAATACGCCATTTTGGAACTAGTTCCGACTGCTATTAGAAACAAGACGACTTAATCGTCGATTGTGTCGACTTAATTAAGAGCTAAGCAATTTGATCCACCTTCATTGGATACCTTAGCAACGATTATTATATAAACTGCCACACGAAAACTTTCAAAGATGTAAACATGAAAGAAACATCGTAATTAATCTGGAATGATTATTGCGGATTCCAAATTCGATCCGATATGTAATATACTCCACCGTATATAAAAGTGTTATGTAATCATTTGTGTTAAAGACAGATCTTGATTAGGCAATTTAAATTCTTATTAACATTAATAAATTTGGATTTTCGATAACTGTTGTGTTTGAAGCGTTATGTTACTTCTCATTAAAATGTGTTGCTTTATTTCTAGAAATAATTTCACAATCGTAGATGTAGATATGAATGTAATTGCTATAATAAGTTTTGCATATTCGATCGAAAAAAAACGTGAGTAGGTAAATATAAAAATTCGCAATAACAATTCGCAAAATAAATTCAATATTTTATTACACATGCCTTGAATATAGCTGACTTTGAAATCTTTATAAATGCTTACTTTCAGTTTACGTCTATAGTCTAGCTATGCGATATTAAACATTTTTGGTAAGTATAAAATTAGACTCCATTGTAGGTACCTTTTGTTTATCGGTTCATTATTAAAGTAAATATCGATTATTAGTATTAAGAAAAACTTATTTTATTGCATTTATAAGGAAGGTAGGGAGTACTTTAAGGAATTATTTAGATTAATATCACCTTCACAGTTCCAGTTTGTCAGACCGCCTCTTTGGTACAGTGGTAAACGCGTGAGCGTAGAACCGAGGGGTCCTGGGTTCGATTCCCGGTGGGGACAAT